>NW_026600590.1:35000-155000 GCF_029448725.1 Salvelinus fontinalis | reverse complement strand
GAACAGGCAGTGGCTCGGGTGGTTGTTGTCCTTGATGATCTTTTTGGCCTTCCTGTGACATCGGGTGGTGTAGGTGTCCTGGAGGGCAGGTAGTTTGCCCCCGGTGATGCGTTGTGCAGACCTCACTACCCTCTGGAGAGTCTTACGGTTGTGGGCGGAGCAGTTGCTGTACCAGGCGGTGATACAGCCCGACAGGATGCTCTCGTTTGTGCATCTGTAAAAGTTTGTCAGGGTTTAAGTGACAAGCCACATTTCTTCAGCCTCCTGAGGTATGTGTGGGTGGACCATTTCAGTTTGTCTGTGATGTGTACGCTGAGGAACTTTCCACCTTCTCCACTGCTGTCCCTTCGATGTGGATAGGGGGGTGCTCCCTCTGCTGTTGGGTGAACAGAGAGTACAGGAGGGGGCTGAGCACGCACCCTTGTGGGGCATCAGTGTTGAGGGTCAGCAAAGTGGAGATGTTGTTTCCTACCTTCAAAACCTGGGAGCGGCCCGTCAGAAAGTCCAGGACCCAATTGCACAGGGCGGGGTTGAGACCCAGGGCCTCCAGCTTGATGATGAGCTTGGAGAGTACTACTGTATCGTGGAATGCTGAGCTGTAGTCAATGAACAGGCATTCCTCTTGAACAGATGGGATAGGGCAGTGTGCACTGTAATGGCGATTGCATCGTCTATGGACCTGTTGGGGCGGTATGCAAACTGAAGTGGGTCTAGGGTGGAGGTGATATGATCCTTGACTAGTCTCTCAAAGCACTTCATGATGACAGAATTGAGTGCTATGGGGCGGTAGTCATTTAGTTCAGTTATCTTTGCCTTCTTGGGTAAAGGAACAACGGTGGCCATCTTGAAGCATGTGGTGGCCACAGAGAAGGAGAGGGGGGGGGGACGCGGTCCTTGTTACTGGGCCGTGCCGGTGGCACTGTATTATCCTCAAAGCTGACAAAGAAGGTGTTTAGTGTGTCTGGAAGTAAGACGTCGGTGTCTGTGACGTGGCTGGTTTTGTTTTTTAAATCCGTGATTATCTGTAGACCCTGCAACATACGTCTCGTATCTGAGCTGTTGAATTGCGACTCCACTTTGTCCCTATAACGACATTTCGCTTGTTTGAGTGCTTTGCGGAGGGAATAACTACACTGTTTATATTCGGCCATATTCCCAGTCCTCTTTCCATGGTTGAATGTGGTAGTTCGCGCTTTCAGTTTTGCGCGATCCATCCATGGTTTCTGGTTAGGGTAGGTTTTAATAGTCACAGTGGGTACAACATCTCCAATGCACTTCCTAATAATCTCACTCACCGAGGCAGCATATAGACCGATGCCCGGAACATTTCCCAGTCCGCGTGATCAAAACAATCTTGAAGCGTGGATTCCGATTGGTCAGACCAGCGTTGAATGGTTCTAGTCATGCGTACATCCTCTTTCAGTTTCTGCCTATAAGACGGTAGGAGCAAGATGGAGTCGTGGTCGGATTTGCCGAAAGGAGTGCCTTGTATGCACCGCGGAAGTAAGTTAGAGTAGCAGTGATCAAGTGTATGTGCTGCAATCAATATGCTGATAGAATTTAGGTAGCCTTGTTCTCAAATTTGCTTTGTTCAAATCCCCAGCTACAATAAATGCAGCCTCAGGATATATGGTTTACATAGAGTCCTGTGAAGTTCCTTGTGGGCCGTCGTGGTGTCTGTTTGAGGGGGTATATCCACAGCTGTGACGATAACTGACGAGTATTCTATTGGGAGATAGTATCTCAGCTGTGACGATAACTGATGAGTATTCTCTTGGGAGATAGTATCTCAGCTGCATGTCAGTCAGCTGACGATGCTTGGATACAGATTGATAATGTAATCATTGTCTCTGCAACAAGTCAGTCCATGAAGGGTTAACTAATGTATTAGCTAATAGCATATTATTGTTGAACTTCAATGCCATATGAGGCTGCCAATGGATGGATCGCTAACGTAGCAACAACTGATACTAATGTACCAGTGACTCCCAATGCAGACACACTGGGATGGAACTTGCGATGGAAATCTAGGCCGTGTGATATTTAAAAAGACAAAATGTATCTAGCCGGTGGCCTAGTTGGGTACATTTTCTACAAGCTGATCAGTACTAGCCTCGGGCTACTGGGCTAGATACATTACCATCCCTGCATACAAACCCGACAGGGAATATGTTGTCATTGGACCCATAGACAAGGTAGCTGTAGGGTCCAGTATGGGAGACTGGCTGAGGTCAGTTAGTAATCTACTACTGCTCTGCTTGACAAGAAGAGAGTGAAGACTCATCATGTCCTCTTGTCTCTGTCTGTCTGATAGAATGATATGTCATCTGGATCGGTGGCTGGTGTTTTCTCTGCTGCTTCCTTTCTGTATTCATAGCAGGCCTGTTAGCTAGCATGACTCCAGCTGTATCTCACACACACACGCACGCACGCACGCACGCACGCACACACACACACACACACACACACACACACACACACACACACACACACACACTGTCTCTCTCTCTATTTACTTCAACTCTCTCTCTCTCTCTCTCTCTCTCTCTCTCTCTCTCTCTCTCTCTCTCTCTCTCTCTCTCTCTCTCTCTCCCTCTCTCCCTCTCCCTCTCCCACCTCTCCCACCTCTCCAGACCTGACTGGTCCAGTGCCAAGCAGGTGCTGGGTGACTCCTACTTCCTCAGGAAGCTGATGGAATATGACAAGGAAAACATTAAGCCCCAGATCCTCCAGAAGGTCACTAACTCTTTTGGACATTGTTGTTTTTTGATCATCTTCTATTCATGTCTTCCTGTATTGGCTTCATTATTTGTTTGTATTTCTTTCACTGCATTTGCAGAACCCCCCTAAATCTGGTCAAAAGTAGTGCACTATATAGAGAATAGAGCTCTGGTCAACAGTAGTGCACTGTATAGGGTGCTGTTTGGGATACAAACTAACTAATGATGATTTTAATTGTTGTTGGTTTTTTTAGCTTCAGAAGTACGTGAACAACCCGGACTTTGTCCCTGAGAAGGTGGAAAAGGTGTCCAAGGCCTGCAAGTCCATGTGTATGTGGGTCCGGGCCATGGACCTCTACTCCAGAGTCCTGAAGGAGGTTGGACCCAAGAAAGAAAGATTGGCTGCCGCACAGGTCAATGGCACACACACACACGCACACACGCCATCCGCCCACTGGTTCCGATTGGAAGAGAAAACGTCAACAGAAAGTGCTGTGTCAGATGTTCTTTACTAAGTACAGTATTAGGTATTTGTTTTTATATCCCACCCTTCTGGCTGCAGATGGAGCTGAACGCTACCATGGCAACCCTGAAGGAGAAGCAGGCCCAGCTACAGGAAGTACAGAACAAGATTAAAATCCTCCAGGACCAGTTTGACCAGAGCATCGCAGAGAAGGAGGGTCTGGGTAAGAGGTAGAGAGGAGGTTCTGGGTAAGAGTTAGACAGGAGGGTCTGGGTAAGAGGTAGAGAGGAGGGCCTGGGTAAGAGTTAGGGAGGAGGGTCTGGGTAAGAGTTATAGAGGAGGGTCTGGGTAAGAGTTAGAGAGGAGGGTCTGGGTAAGAGTTAGAGAGGAGGGTCTGGGTAAGAGTTATAGAGGAGGGTCTGGGTAAGAGTTAGAGAGGAGGGTCTGGGTAAGAGGTAGAGAGGAGGGCCTGGGTAAGAGTTAGAGAGGAGGGCCTGGGTAAGATGTAGAGAGGAGGGTCTGGGTAAGAGTTAGAGAGGAGGGTCTGGGTAAGATGTAGAGAGGAGGGCCTGGGTAAGAATTAGAGAGGAGGGCCTGGGTAAGAGTTATAGAGGAGGATCTGGGTAAGAGTTAGAGAGGAGGGTCTGGGTAAGAGTTAGAGAGGAGGGTCTGGGTAAGAGTTAGAGAGGAGGGTCTGGGTAAGAGTTAGAGAGGAAGGTCTGGGTAAGAGGTAGAGAGGAGGGCCTGGGTAAGAGTTAGAGAGGAGGGCCTGGGTAAGAGTTAGAGAGGAGGGCCTGGGTAAGAGTTAGAGAAGAGGGCCTGGGTAAGAGTTAGAGAGGAGGGCCTGGGTAAGAGTTAGAGAGGAGGGCCTGGGTAAGAGTTAGAGAGGAGGGCCTGGGTAAGAGTTAGAGTGGAGGGTCTGGGTAAGATGTAGAGAAGAGGGTCTGGGTAAGAGTTAGAGAGGAGGGTCTGGGTAAGAGTTAGACAGGAGGGTCTGGGTAAGAGTTAGAGAGGAGGGTCTGGGTAAGAGTTAGAGAGGAGGGTCTGGGTAAGAGTTAGAGAGGAGGGTCTGGGTAAGATGTAGAGAGGAGGGTCTGGGTAAGAGTTATAGAGGAGGGCCTGGGTAAGATGTAGAGAGAAGGGTCTGGGTAAGAGTTATAGAGGAGGGTCTGGGTAAGATGTAGATAGGAGGGTCTGGGTAAGAGTTATAGAGGAGGGTCTGGGTAAGAGTTAAAGAGGAGGGTCTGGGTAAGATGTAGATAGGAGGGTCTGGGTAAGAGTTATAGAGGAGGGTCTGGGTAAGAGTTAGAGAGGAGGGTCTGGGTAAGAGTTAGAGAGGAGGGTCTGGGTAAGAGTTAGAGAGTAGGGTCTGGGTAAGATGTAGAGAGGAGGGTCTGGGTAAGAGTTAGAGAGGAGGGTCTGGGTAAGACTGAGTTTGACAGATTTTGGCACATGATTTCCATCATGTTGGCACTTAAAGTTCCCACAATGTTTTCAAAGACAAGCCCAAGTTCCAGGAACATGTTAGGACTGTAATCTCTTCTGTGTGCTGTCTGCTTCATGAACTTTCTCTGCCTCCCATCCTCTCCCTCACTTTCCTTCCCCTCTCCCTCCCCTTACCGTCTCCCCCCCTTTCACCCCCAGCTAAGACCATGGCTCTGACCGAGGCGAGGCTGGGCCGTGCAGGGAAGCTGACAGCAGCTCTGGGGGATGAGCAGGTTCGCTGGCAGGAGAGCATTGAACTGTTTGAACAGGAGATCCATAACGTGGTGGGAAACGTCTTCATCGCTGCAGCCTGCGTGGCGTACTACGGAGCCTTCACAATGCACTATAGACAACTGGTACAACCTTTATATACAGCACGCTAATTCTCACTTTAACCTAGCACAGTATGTTGCATTATAACTGTTCTAAACTACATAGCCTTCCCCTTGGCCTGGAGACACCTGGTATGTATGATGTAACTTTATACACGTTCCTTACTAACTGTTATATACTGCACACAAGCCTGCCTGTTCCAGACAGTGTGTCTGTGCCTACCTCTCTCCCTCGGGCCAGACGGAGAGCCAGACCTTGTGTCAGACTCCCTGCCCACACTGGCACTCTGGCCTAATGGCTCTCACTCACCTCAACCCACTGGGTCTCTCTGGCTGTCTGTCAATACTACTGCTGTCTATGTACTGTCTGTCAATACTACCACGGTGTCTGTACTGTCTGTCAATACTATTACTGTCTCTGTACTGTCTGTCAATACTACCACTGTCTCTGTACTGTCTGTCAATACTACCACTGTCTCTATACTGTCTGTCAATATCACCACTGTCTCTGTACTGTCTGTCAATACTACCACTGTCTCTGTGCTGTCTGTCAATACTACCACTGTCTCTGTACTGTCTGTCAATACTACCACTGTCTATGTGCTGTCAATACTACCACTGTGTCTATACTGTCTGTCAATACTACCACTGTCTATGTACTGTCAATACTACCACTGTCTCTGTACTGTCTGTCAATACTACCACTGTCTCTGTACTGTCTGTCAATACTACCACTGTGTCTGTACTGTCTGTCAATACTACCACTGTGTCTATACTGTCTGTCAATACTACCACTGTCTATGTACTGTCAATACTACCACTGTGTCTATACTGTCTGTCAATATTACTACTGTCTCTGTACTGTCTGTCAATATTACCACTGTCTCTGTACTGTCTGTCAATACTACCACTATCTGTTATGGCAGATGGTTATGGAGTCAGATGATTTGGGAATGTTCATTCATCCTGAATATACAAGGCTCTGATTGTTGATAAACATGTGTGTGTCTGTGTAGCTGATAGACCAGTGGATTGTGCGATGCCAGGAGTTGAGCATCCCCATCAGTGCCAGCTTCAGCCTCATCAACATCCTGGGCGACCCCTATGAGATCCGCCTGTGGAACGCCGAGGGGTTGCCCCGGGACACCGTTTCCACTGAGAATGGAATCCTGGTTACCCGTGGGCGCCGCTGGCCACTCATGATCGACCCTCAGGATCAGGTGACCCAGCCGATAGCAAATCAGTGCTTTTTGTCTTAAATCATTCAACCAATCAATCAATCAATTAGAAGTATTTGTATTACCACACTTTTCATCTCTTCTGGATTCAGTCGTATTCATATATTTGATTGAGATTCTATAACACATATTTTAATCACAGGTACCTTTATATGCGATGGTGTTGCAAATATTTATTAATGTTATACTTTGTAATACGCTACTTGTCAAGTTGTATTTCTAGTCTATTCTTGTATTGGCTCTGATGCCCAGAGTTATGTTTCTGTGGCTACATCTGCTAAAATAACAGTTGTGTTGTACTGTGTTGTGGCTCAAACCCTGACTCCCATTCCCGTTCCCCAGCCTGGAACAAACCCTGACTCCCATTCCCAGCCTGGAACAAACCCTGACTCCCATTCCCAGACCCCAGCCTGGAACAAACCCTGACTCCCAGACCCCAGCCTGGAACAAACCCTGACTCCCATTCCCAGACCCCAGCCTGGAACAAACCCTGACTCCCATTCCCAGCCTGGAACAAGGCCTGACTCCCATTCCCAGCCTGGAACAAGGCCTGACTCCCATTCCCAGCCTGGAACAAACCCTGACTCCCATTCCCAGACCCCAGCCTGGAACAAACCCTGACTCCCATTCCCAGACCCCAGCCTGGAACAAACCCTGACTCCCATTCCCAGACCCCAGCCTGGAACAAACCCTGACTCCCATTCCCAGACCCCAGCCTGGAACAAACCCTGACTCCCATTCCCAGACCCCAGCCTGGAACAAACCCTGACTCCCATTCCCACACCCCAGCCTGGAACAAACCCTGACTCCCATTCCCAGACCCCAGCCTGGAACAAACCCTGACTCCCAGACCCCAGCCTGGAACAAACCCTGACTCCCATTCCCAGACCCCAGCCTGGAACAAACCCTGACTCCCATTCCCAGCCTGGAACAAGGCCTGACTCCCATTCCCAGCCTGGAACAAGGCCAGACTCCCATTCCCAGACCCCAGCATGGAACAAACCCTGACTCCCATTCCATAACCCCAGCCTGGAACAAACCCTGACTCCCATTCACAGACCCCAGCCTGGAACAAACCCTGACTCCCATTCCCAGCCTGGAACAAACCCTGACTCCCATTCCCAGACCCCAGCCTGGAACAAACCCTGACTCCCATTCCATAACCCCAGCCTGGAACAAACCCTGACTCCCATTCCCAGACCCCAGCCTGGAACAAACCCTGACTCCCATTCCCGTTCCCCAGCCTGGAACAAACCTTGACTCCCATTCCCAGCCTGGAACAAACCCTGACTCCCATTCCCAGACCCCAGCCTGGAACAAACCCTGACTCCCATTCCATAACCCCAGCCTGGAACAAACCCTGCCTCCCATTCCCAGACCCCAGCCTGGAACAAACCCTACCTCCCATTCCCAGACCCCAGCCTGGAACAAACCCTACCTCCCATTCCCAGACCCCAGCCTGGAACAAACCCTCCTCCCATTCCCAGACCCCAGCCTGGAACAAACCCTACCTCCCATTCCCAGACCCCAGCCTGGAACAAACCCTACCTCCCATTCCCAGACCCCAGCCTGGAACAAACCCTACCTCCCATTCCCAGACCCCAGCCTGGAACAAACCCTGACTCCCATTCCCAGACCCCAGCCTGGAACAAACCCTACCTCCCATTCCCAGACCCCAGCCTGGAACAAACCCTACCTCCCATTCCCAGACCCCAGCCTGGAACAAGGCCACAACAGGAGACAACAGCCCTGAGACACTAAGTCTATTCCCACTCTCTCTGTGTTGTAATCACACTCACTCCACGCGCTTGGCCACTCTGTAGTTTGACTCTTAGCTCCAGTCCCCTGACACCTCTTATGTTGCTTCCTGTCATCTTTTGTTTCTTTCTCCTTCTCCTCTCTTTCTTTGGGCCGCTGCCCCAGGGAGCGGTCTGGTGACTGGTTCTGTCTGCCATGCACAGGCCGCGATGGAGATGGGGAGAGACAGGGAGTTAAGCAGGCAGGGAGGCTTGCTGACAGCCTAGCATGGGGACACTTCATTGTTCGGCTGGCGCAGACCAGCTCAAACGCACACAAATAGACTCACACACACACGGCTTGTCTGTCGACTGACTCAAATGTAGTGCAGTTCTGTTTGTCAGTTTTCATTCATGTCGATGAGAGTGATTCAGACCTGCCGGGTTCATGAATCACCAGGGGTGTCAAACTCATTCCATGGAGGGCCTGGTGTCTGCAGGTTTTAGTTTTTTCATTTCAATTAAGCCCTAGACAACCAGGTGTGTGGAGTTCCTGACTAATTAGTGACCTTAATTCATCAATCAAGTAAAAGGGAGGAGCGAAAACCCGGGGACACTCTGCCCTCTGTGGAATGAGTTGAACACCTGTGTCATGGGCAATATAGTGACTTTCTGGTATGAGAGGAATTTTCATGACCCCTCAATGGTGGTCACATGAATACTTTAAAGGGACAATATGGACGTTCTGTCCCTTGTGGCATTGAGATGATTTAGCTACACAATCACAACCTATCTGAAACAAAACAAATGATCCCTCATTTAAAATGCTTTATGTAACTGTGTCTGGTCCGTCTCCAGGCCAACCGTTGGATCCGTTCCAAGGAGACCAAGAACGGTCTGAAGGTGATCAAGCTGACCGACTCTGGTTTCCTGCGAACCCTGGAGAACGCCATCCGCATGGGCATGCCCGTACTGCTGGAGGAGGTCAGTACTATGGCAGCCATTGTAGGTCACGGTTCACCTCGGAGATTCGTCTCAGGGGACAGCTCTAACCTCCATTTTGGGTCTAGAGTTAGCAAAGAGACCTGAGTGAGTTGACTTGGAATAGGAAGAATGGTAAAACTGACCAGCGTGACGTCCATTTTGTGTCCTGGTTGTGTGTGAGTAGCTGAAGGAGACTGTGGACCCGGCTCTGGAGCCCATCCTGCTGAAGCAGACGTTTGTGGCGGGCGGCCGCACCCTCATCCGCCTTGGAGACTCCGACATTGACTACAACAAGAAATTCAGGTTCTACATGACCACCAAGATGGCCAACCCCCACTACCTGCCTGAGGTGGGTCACACAACCTGACATTAGCACCAGCCTTCAGACAAACACTTGTAAAACACCTGACTGGCTAGTGATTTATTCTACCCAGCAGTTTTGGAATGCAGTCCATTTCAGTCTATATTAATATGGCCTGGGTCATGTTTGCTTTGCCTCAGTACCAGATGGGTCATGTTTGCTTTGCCTCAGTACCAGATGGATCATGTTTCACCCCAGAGCAATTTACTCAGAATAATTGGTATTTCCTTTTTAGTTTGTCAAAACCAATGCCGACCAATTGAAAGGAATACATACATGTTTACAATAACTGTAGTAAAGTGTCTGGTTTCTCACCTGTTTCTCAACCACACAAAACACATAAAATAACCACATTAGACGCTCACACAGACACCCTGCCCTTTCTCTCTCCATGCCAAACGTTGGCACTAGGAACACTGTAGCAGTTGGCTCACACAAGGAGCTGTCAGCCTGGCACAGGCCATGATGATGGCTGGTTGCTGGGAACAGCCTTGCCCACCTGCCAGACAGCCATGCCCCTTAGTTCACCCAGCCTACGGGTGCGGCGCCTGCTGCCATTTGAAGGCCCTATCAGCCTGCTCCAGCCCTCTTCAGTCCCACAACACAGGACCGGAGCTAGTCTCAGACCTATTCCCCCGGGCCCAGCAAAGCACAATCTGTCTGTCAACTCCCTTTAAACACACAGCGTACAGTCTGGACACAGCTGTGACAGATAGATGTTCTAACACACAGCTTACAGTCTGGACACAGCTGTCACAGACAGTCTAACACACAGCGTACAGTCTGGACACAGCTGTCACAGATAGATAGTCTAACACACAGCTTACAGTCTGGACACAGCTGTCACAGATAGACAGTCTAACACACAGCGTACAGTCTGGACACAGATGTCACAGACAGTCTAACACACAGCCTACAGTCTGGACACAGCTGTCACAGACAGTCTAACACACAGCATACAGTCTGGACACAGCTGTCACAGACAGTCTAACACACAGCATACAGTCTGGACACAGCTGTCACAGACAGTCTAACACACAGCTTACAGTCTGGACACAGCTGTCACAGACAGTCTAACACACAGCTTACAGTCTGGACACAGCTGTCACACACAGTCTAACACACAGCTTACAGTCTGGACACAGCTGTCACAGACAGTCTAACACACAGCTTACAGTCTGGACACAGCTGTCACAGACAGTCTAACACACAGCTTACAGTCTGGACACAGCTGTCACAGACAGTCTAACACACAGCTTACAGTCTGGACACAGCTTTCACAGACAGTCTAACACTCAGCTTACAGTCTGGACACAGTTGTCACAGATAGACAGTCTAACACACAGCTTACAGTCTGGACACAGCTGTCACAGATAGACAGTCTAACACACAGCTTACAGTCTGGACACAGCTGTCACAGACAGTCTAACACACAGCTTACAGTCTGGACACAGCTGTCACAGACAGTCTAACACACAGCGTACAGTCTGGACACAGCTGTCACAGATAGTCTAACACACAGCTTACAGTCTGGACACAGCTGTCACAGATAGACAGTCTAACACACAGCTTACAGTCTGGACACAGCTGTCACAGATAGTCTAACACACAGCGTACAGTCTGGACACAGCTGTCACAGATAGACAGTCTAACACACAGCGTACAGTCTGGACACAGCTGTCACAGATAGACAGTCTAACACACAGCGTACAGTCTGGACACAGCTGTCACAGACAGTCTAACACACAGCGTACAGTCTGGACACAGCTGTCACAGATAGTCTAACACACAGCGTACAGTCTGGACACAGCTGTCACAGATAGATGTTCCAACACACAGCGTACAGTCTGGACACAGCTGTCACAGATAGACAGTCTAACACACAGCGTACAGTCTGGACACAGCTGTCACAGACAGTCTAACACACAGCATACAGTCTGGACACAGCTGTCACAGATAGTCTAACACACAGCATACAGTCTGGACACAGCTGTCACAGATAGACAGTCTAACACACAGCGTACAGTCTGGACACAGCTGTCACACACAGTCTAACACACAGCTTACAGTCTGGACACAGCTGTCACAGACAGTCTAACACACAGCTTACAGTCTGGACACAGCTGTCACAGACAGTCTAACACACAGCTTACAGTCTGGACACAGCTGTCACAGATAGACAGTCTAACACACAGCTTACAGTCTGGACACAGCTGTCACACACAGTCTAACACACAGCTTACAGTCTGGACACAGCTGTCACAGACAGTCTAACACACAGCTTACAGTCTGGACACAGCTGTCACAGATAGTCTAACACACAGCGTACAGTCTGGACACAGCTGTCACACACAGTCTAACACACAGCTTACAGTCTGGACACAGCTGTCACAGATAGTCTAACACACAGCGTACAGTCTGGACACAGCTGTCACAGATAGACAGTCTAACACACAGCGTACAGTCTGGACACAGCTGTCACAGATAGTCTAACACACAGCTTACAGTCTGGACACAGCTGTCACAGATAGTCTAACACACAGCTTACAGTCTGGACACAGCTGTCACAGATAGTCTAACACACAGCGTACAGTCTGGACATAGCTGTCACAGATAGATAGTCTAACATACAGAGACAGCTGCTAGGATTCATGCTGGATGTTTGCTGAAGTTCATACTGGTTAGTGTGTTATGATTAGTGGTTGGTCTGATTTGATTGGTTGTTGATGTGTGTTCACCCCCCTGTTTTCTAGGTGTGTATCAAAGTGACCATCATCAACTTCACTGTGACCAAGTCTGGTCTGGAGGACCAGCTTCTCAGGTAGACAACACACCTCTTCTCCTCGCTGACTCTCGCTCTCCTCATTAAACGGGTTCAGGCTGTGTGTGTGTGGTTTTCTTGTGGTATGACCGAGTGGTTGACTTGCGTTCCTTCTCTCTCTCCCCTCACAGTGACGTGGTTCGTCTGGAGCGTCCTGACCTGGAGGAACAGAGGAACCAGCTGATTGTGAGGATCAACGCCGACCGCAACCAGCTGAAGGCCATCGAGGACCGCATCCTCAAACTGCTCTTCAACTCCAAGGGAAACATCCTGGACAACGAGGAGCTGGTGCAGACCCTGCAGGAGTCAAAGGTCAGGGGTCACTGTGGGGTCAAGGGGGTAGACAGTAGGATTGTTGAACTCTCAGGTGTGGTCGACTTTCTAACCATCTTTCTGTAGGCCTAGTTTGTGTTCTTCCTGTCCCTCAAATGTCTTTGTGTCGGTTTCCCTTTCTTTCTTTCTCTCTTTCTCTCTCTCTCTCTCTCTCTCACTCGCTCTCTCCCTCTCCAGGTGACGTCAGAGGCCATTAAGCATCGTTTGGAGGAGGCTGAGGCGACAGAGCTGATGATCAACGCGGCCAGGGAGCGCTACCGGCCCGTGGCCTCACGAGGCTCCGTCATGTACTTTGTCATCGCCAGCCTCTCTGAGATAGACCCCATGTACCAGTTCTCCCTCAAGTACTTCAAACAGGTGACCTTTCTGTCACTGTGGTCCAGAATGATTGGTTCTCTGACATTCATAAATCAGCAATGTTGTTTTTCCCTTTGTGTCATAGTGTATCAGCAACATTCACAGTGGGGCTTTTTCCCTCTGAAGTTGACTTTCTCATCTTCACGTCTCCCCAATCACCCCCTCCCTCCCTCCCTCTCTCTCTCCCCTGACCCCCTCCCCGTAGCTCTTTAACTCCACCATAGAGATATCAGAGAAGAGCAGTGTTCTGGAGGAGCGCCTGCAGATCCTCCTGGACCAGACCCTGCTCACCAGCTACACCAACGTATCCCGCGGCCTGTTTGAGCAGCACAAGACCATCTACAGGTAAAGGGGGTTTGACCTTTTCTTTAAGCTGCATTCTGGGTATCAAATGGGCTATACAAATATATTCATGATGATGATGATGATTCATATTTTTGTTTTTTCAGCTTCATGCTTTGTGTGGACATCATGCGCCAGCATGGCGAGGTCTCTGACGCAGAGTGGCAGCACTTCCTGCGAGGAGCGCCCCCCCTTGACAAGGTAGTAAGGTTGATTGACGGGCCCGTCAGCCAATCAAATGGGACTATCGTCCACTGTCAGCCAATTAAAGGCAACTAATGTCCACTCTAAGCCTGTCAAAAAGGATAGATATGTGAGCTCTTAGCAAATCACAGGAAGAATTTCAAGCCCTTTACCAATCAGAGTTTATATATCACCCCTTATTAATCATATTACTGTTCAAACCCAAACCAGAAAGAGGGCTCAGGTTTGTTGTAATATGCAGCACAACATACATGTTGATAAACTGTCAATTGTCACTGGTCTATGTCAGGACTGTCTGGAACTCTCCCTAAAATGAAGATATGTCTTGAGCCAGACAATGATTCCCACTTCTTCTATCCCTCAGCAGTCTTTACTCAGCCCATTAGGAATGCATCATTTTAAATCTCCTAATTAAGAGTGTCTGTATACCAGAGGGCTTGTCAGCCTCTTTCCCGCTCTGCAGGAGAGAGAAACAGAAAGGAAGGAGAGAGTCCCCTGTAACCTGTGATTGTGTGTAGAATACTGATGTCTCCATGTGTCTGTGTGTAATCTATGACCTAGCTGACTCCAGAGACACAGATCTAGGATCAGCTAACCCTCCCCAATTCTATCTCTAATCATAAGGTGTGCCATACACTAAACTAGCCTGAGAACAGTGTGTCGGGACACAGACTTCATAATCTTTCTCTAGAGCAGGGTTTCTAGAAGACTTCTGACAAGCGTAGATTGCTGAATGTATTATTCAATGACTCTATATCTAATGGGTGGTTTAGTCTGTCTCTATATGTCGTTATTTAAACATGGGAAAGATGGCATCTTTGTCTGAAATTGGGACCCTAAACCATTGGGGGACCATTCTCATTAAAATGATGTCCTGCTCCTCCTCCGTCCTCCCCTGCTTATCTTCTCTTCACCCCCCCCCCCCCACCTCATCTTCTCTCCATCCATCACCTCGGGTCTCCACGTAATACCCAATGTCCCCTTGTCCTCCCCTCCTCTTCTGTCTCCTCTCCTCTCCACCCCCCCTCTATCTATCATTCTCTTCTGTCGCCTCTCCACACCCCCTCTCTATCTATCCATTCGCTTCTCTGTGCACTCCACTTCTCTTATCTTTTGTCCCCTCTCCTTTCCTCCTCTCCTCTCCCTTCCTCCATCCCTCTCCCCTCTCTCTCTATCTACATTCCTCCCTCGCATTCTGCATCCCTCTATCTCCAACACCCTATCAATTTTTCCTTTACCGCACCACTCCTTCTCTCTTCCTCCCTCCCCCCTGGCTCTCTCTCTCTCCCTCCCTCTCCCCCATCAGGATCATCCAGAGAGCCCTGACGTGCCATGGCTATCAGAGTTTACCTGGCAGACATGCTGTGAGCTGGAGGATACTCTGCCCTGCTTCAACGGCATCAAGAGAGAGATCACCGCCACACCCATCTCTATAAAACTAGGTAGAGTAGTAACACAGCTAAAATAACCTAGACACCCATCTCTATAAAACTAGGTAGAGTAGTAACACAGCTAAAATAACCTAGACACCCATCTCTATAAAACTAGGTAGAGTAGTAACACAGCTAAAATAACCTAGACACCCATCTCTATAAAACTAGGTAGAGTAGTAACACAGCTAAAATAACCTAGACACCCATCTCTATAAAACTAGGTAGAGTAGTAACACAGCTAAAATAACCTAGACACCCATCTCTATAAAACTAGGTAGAGTAGTAACACAGCTAAAATAACCTAGACACCCATCTCTATAAAACTAGGTAGAGTAGTAACACAGCTGAAATAACCTAGACACCCATCTCTATAAAACTAGGTAGAGTAGTAACACAGCTAAAATAACCTAGACACCCATCTCTATAAAACTAGGTAGAGTAGTAACACAGCTAAAATAACCTAGACACCCATCTCTATAAAACTAGGTAGAGTAGTAACACAGCTAAAATAACCTAGACACCCATCTCTATAAAACTAGGTAGAGTAGTAACACAGCTAAAATAACCTAGACACCCATCTCTATAAAACTAGGTAGAGTAGTAACACAGCTAAAATAACCTAGACACCCATCTCTATAAAACTAGGTAGAGTAGTAACACAGCTAAAATAACCTAGACACCCATCTCTATAAAACTAGGTAGAGTAGTAACACAGCTAAAATAACCTAGACACCCATCTCTATAAAACTAGGTAGAGTAGTAACACAGCTAAAATAACCTAGACACCCATCTCTATAAAACTAGGTAGAGTAGTAACACAGCTAAAATAACCTAGACACCCATCTCTATAAAACTAGGTAGAGTAGTAACACAGCTAAAATAACCTAGACACCCATCTCTATAAAACTAGGTAGAGTAGTAACACAGCTGAAATAACCTAAACACCCATCTCTATAAAACTAGGTAGAGTAGTAACACAGCTAAAATAACCTAGACACCCATCTCTATAAAACTAGGTAGAGTAGTAACACAGCTAAAATAACCTAGACACCCATCTCTATAAAACTAGGTAGAGTAGTAACACAGCTAAAATAACCTAGACACCCATCTCTATAAAACTAGGTAGAGTAGTAACACAGCTAAAATAACCTAGACACCCATCTCTATAAAACTAGGTAGAGTAGTAACACAGCTAAAATAACCTAGACACCCATCTCTATAAAACTAGGTAGAGTAGTAACACAGCTAAAATAACCTAGACACCCATCTCTATAAAACTAGGTAGAGTAGTAACACAGCTAAAATAACCTAGACACCCATCTCTATAAAACTAGGTAGAGTAGTAACACAGCTAAAATAACCTAGACACCCATCTCTATAAAACTAGGTAGAGTAGTAATACAGCTAAAATAACCTAGACACCCATCTCTATAAAACTAGGTAGAGTAGTAACACAGCTAAAATAACCTAGACACCCATCTCTATAAAACTAGGTAGAGTAGTAACACAGCTAAAATAACCTATAGATTACCACTAGGTAGAGTAGTAACACAGCTAAAATAACCTAGAGATTACCACTACTTTGTAATCTGCTAATGTTGTTAATGGAGCTTCTTTTACAATGTTTCTGAATTCACTCTCTGCCTAGCTACAGAAGTAGATGAATATTGGAGTGTGTGTTCCCAGGTCGTCTGGAAGTGTGTTTCAACCCAGAGAACTGGCAGGGCTACGTGTCTGACTCCCAGCTGCCTCCCTACTCAGAGGAGATGTCTGAAGAAGAGAAGGAGCAGGCAGACGGGGTCAGGGGTCACTGGGATCAGAGACTGGGGGCCTTCCAGAAACTGGTGCTCATCAAGAGCTTCATGGAGGAGAAGGTAGTGGGGGTTGTTGGTGTGTGTGTGTGTGTGTGTGTGTGTGTGTGTGTGTGTGTGTGTGTGTGTGTGTGTGTGTGTGTGTGTGTGTGTGTGTGTGTGTGTGTGTGTGTGTGTGTGTGTGTGTGTGTGTGTGTGTGTGTGTATAGTGTGTGTGTGTGTGTGTGTGTGTATAGTGTGTGTGTGTGTGTGTGTGTGTGTGTGTGTGTGTGTGTGTGTGTGTGTGTGTGTGTGTGTGTATATAGTGTGTGTGTGTGTGTGTATATAGTGTGTGTATAGTGTGTGTATAGTGTGTGTGTGTGTATCAGTCTGCTTGTGATGGTGAAAGAGCTGCCAGTTTTCTTGGCATCTCTCTCATTGTTTGTTGTATATCAATGGTCATATTTGATAGAGGTTGCCCTTCAGGCCATACAGCGATATCTGCGGTTATGTTCATCCATCCATTTTGTTTAGGGTGTGTTCTTAAATTCAATCTGGAGTGCCAGAGTGTGCTCTGTGCGTTGGTAAATCAGAGCGTTGTCAGATTGTACGTTGGTAAATCAGAGCGTTGTCAGATTGCTCGTTGGTAATTCAGAGCGTTGTCAGATTGTGCGTTGGTAAATCAGAGCGTTGTCAGATTGTACGTTGGTAAATCAGAGCGTTGTCAGATTGTACGTTGGTAAATCAGAGAGTTGTCAGATTGTACGTTGGTAAATTCAGAGCGTTGTCCGATTGTACGTTGGTAAATTCATAGCGTTGTCAGATTGTACGTTAGTAAATCAGAGAGTTGTCAGATTGCTCGTTGGTAATTCAGAGCGTTGTCAGATTGCTCGTTGGTAATTCAGAGCGTTGTCAGATTGTGCGTTGGTAAATCAGAGCGTTGTCAGATTGTACGTTGGTAAATTCAGAGCGTTGTCAGATTGTACGTTGGTAAATCAGAGAGTTGTCAGATTGCTCGTTGGTAATTCAGAGCGTTGTCAGATTGCTCGTTGGTAATTCAGAGCGTTGTCAGATTGTACGTTGGTAAATCAGAGCGTTGTCAGATTGTACGTTGGTAAATCAGAGCGTTGTCAGATTGTACGTTGGTAAATCAGAGCGTTGTCAGATTGTACGTTGGTAAATTCAGAGCGTTGTCAGATTGTACGTTGGTAAATTCAGAGCGTTGTCAGATTGTACGTTGGTAAATCAGAGCGTTGTCAGATTGTACGTTGGTAAATCAGAGCGTTGTCAGATTGTACGTTGGTAAATCAGAGCGTTGCCAGATTGTACGTTGGTAAATTCAGAGCGTTGCCAGATTGTACGTTGGTAAATCAGAGCGTTGTCAGATTGTACGTTGGTAAATCAGAGCGTTGTCAGATTGTACGTTGGTAAATCAGAGCGTTGTCAGATTGTACGTTGGTAAATCAGAGCGTTGTCAGATTGTACGTTGGTAAATCAGAGCGTTGTCAGATTGTGCGTTGGTAAATCAGAGCGTTGTCAGATTGTACGTTGGTAAATCAGAGCGTTGTCAGATTGTACGTTGGTAAATCAGAGAGTTGTCAGATTGTACGTTGGTAAATTCAGAGCGTTGTCCGATTGTACGTTGGTAAATTCATAGCGTTGTCAGATTGTACGTTAGTAAATCAGAGAGTTGTCAGATTGCTCGTTGGTAATTCAGAGCGTTGTCAGATTGCTCGTTGGTAATTCAGAGCGTTGTCAGATTGTGCGTTGGTAAATCAGAGCGTTGTCAGATTGTACGTTGGTAAATTCAGAGCGTTGTCAGATTGTACGTTGGTAAATCAGAGAGTTGTCAGATTGCTCGTTGGTAATTCAGAGCGTTGTCAGATTGCTCGTTGGTAATTCAGAGCGTTGTCAGATTGTACGTTGGTAAATCAGAGCGTTGTCAGATTGTACGTTGGTAAATCAGAGCGTTGTCAGATTGTACGTTGGTAAATCAGAGCGTTGTCAGATTGTACGTTGGTAAATTCAGAGCGTTGTCAGATTGTACGTTGGTAAATTCAGAGCGTTGTCAGATTGTACGTTGGTAAATCAGAGCGTTGTCAGATTGTACGTTGGTAAATCAGAGCGTTGTCAGATTGTACGTTGGTAAATCAGAGCGTTGCCAGATTGTACGTTGGTAAATTCAGAGCGTTGCCAGATTGTACGTTGGTAAATCAGAGCGTTGTCAGATTGTACGTTGGTAAATCAGAGCGTTGTCAGATTGTACGTTGGTAAATCAGAGCGTTGTCAGATTGTACGTTGGTAAATCAGAGCGTTGTCAGATTGTACGTTGGTAAATTCAGAGCGTTGTCAGATTGTACGTTGGTAAATCAGAGCGTTGTCAGATTGTACGTTGGTAAATCAGAGCGTTGTCAGATTGTACGTTGGTAAATCAGAGCGTTGTCAGATTGTACGTTGGTAAATCAGAGCGTTGTCAGATTGTACGTTGGTAAATCAGAGCGTTGTCAGATTGTACGTTGGTAAATCAGAGCGTTGTCAGATTGTACGTTGGTAAATTCAGAGCGTTGTCAGATTGTACGTTGGTAAATCAGAGAGTTGTCAGATTGCTCGTTGGTAATTCAGAGCGTTGTCAGATTGTACGTTGGTAAATCAGAGCGTTGTCAGATTGTACGTTGGTAAATCAGAGCGTTGTCAGATTGTACGTTGGTAAATTCAGAGCGTTGTCAGATTGTACGTTGGTAAATCAGAGCGTTGTCAGATTGTACGTTGGTAAATCAGAGCGTTGTCAGATTGTACGTTGGTAAATCAGAGCGTTGTCAGATTGTACGTTGGTAAATCAGAGCGTTGTCAGATTGTACGTTGGTAAATTCAGAGCGTTGTCAGATTGTACGTTGGTAAATTCAGAGCGTTGTCAGATTGTACGTTGGTAAATCAGAGAGTTGTCAGATTGCTCGTTGGTAATTCAGAGTGTTGTCAGATTGCTCGTTGGTAATTCAGAGCGTTGTCAGATTGTGCGTTGGTAAATCAGAGCGTTGTCAGATTGTACGTTGGTAAATTCAGAGCGTTGTCAGATTGTACGTTGGTAAATCAGAGAGTTGTCAGATTGCTCGTTGGTAATTCAGAGCGTTGTCAGATTGCTCGTTGGTAATTCAGAGCGTTGTCAGATTGTACGTTGGTAAATCAGAGCGTTGTCAGATTGTACGTTGGTAAATCAGAGCGTTGTCAGATTGTACGTTGGTAAATCAGAGCGTTGTCAGATTGTACGTTGGTAAATCAGAGCGTTGTCAGATTGTACGTTGGTAAATTCAGAGCGCTGTCAGATTGTACGTTGGTAAATCAGAGCGTTGTCAGATTGTACGTTGGTAAATTCAGAGCGTTGTCAGATTGTACGTTGGTAAATCAGAGCGTTGTCAGATTGTACGTTGGTAAATTCAGAGCGTTGTCAGATTGTACGTTGGTAAATTCAGAGCGTTGTCAGATTGTACGTTGGTAAATCAGAGCGTTGTCAGATTGTACGTTGGTAAATTCAGAGCGTTGTCAGATTGTACGTTGGTAAATCAGAGCGTTGTCAAATCGTACGTTGGTAAATTCAGAGCGTTGTCAGATTGTACGTTGGTAAATTCAGAGCGTTGTCAGATTGTACGTTGGTAAATTCAGAGCGTCGTCAGATTGTACGTTGGTAAATTCAGAGCGTTGTCAGATTGTACGTTGGTAAATTCAGAGCGTTGTCAGATTGTACGTTGGTAAATTCAGAGCGTTTGTCTCTCGGAGCGTTCAGAGCACACTGGACTCTCTGGCGCGAGGACGAGGGTTGATCCCAGCATTCTGACCTCACAACTACCGTCAACCACCCAAGCTGACTGGCTAACGTTGGCTAGCTTGCTAGCTACTTCCAGACACATAATGAGAGAACACCTCACTCTGATCATTTTCCTCGAGCAGAGCTGGTTCGGCTGGTTTCATGTTATCCTGAGTGTTGGTGACTGTAACTGTTCTGCTGGCAACATTTTAATTATGTTTTTTTGCCAACGTTTGCTGACAGCGGCCATATTCAGCAGGTGTTGAACGTTTGTCAATTCAGTTATTCTGCTCTCTGACACGCTCAAGAGGAGAGTACTCTGAAATCAGAGTAGATAGCCAGAGGGAATTGATTTACTCTCCCTGCCACTCTCTCTCCCTCCCTCCCTCTAGGTGGTGTTTGCGGTGACAGAGTTTGTGATCGTGAGCCTGGGGAAACAGTTTGTAGAGAACCCTCCTGTTGACCTGGCCACTCTCTACAGTGACATGTCTCCCTCCACCCCCCTGGTCTTCATCCTCAGTACCGGATCAGACCCCATGGGAGCCTTCCAACGCTTCGCCAAGGAGAGGGGGTACCTGGACAGGTGAGGGGATACCTGGACGGGTGAGGGGGTACCTGGACAGGTGAGTGGGTGGGACAGAGGGAGGATGGAGGAGAAGGGGAGGGAGGGAGGGGGGGAGGGAGGGGTAGTTGGGTACCCCTGTCCCCCTCTCTGAGACTGTTCCCCTCTCTATGTCCGTCTCCTGTATCTCAGTATTAACAACTTGTCCTTCTTTCTCATCATGTGTCCGAGTTTGGCTGGTGTAGGCCATCACTGTAAATAAGAATTTGTTCTTAACTGACTTGCCTAGTTAAATAAAGATTCAATGAAAAATAAATAAATAAAAATATCTCTCTAGGTCAGGGTCCTCCCTGTCCCTCAGTATTAACCCTCTGTCTCTCTCTCCAGGGTGAGGTCTATCTCTCTGGGTCAGGGTCAGGGTCCTATAGCTGAGAAGATGATTCTGGAAGCTCTGAAGAGTGGTAACTGGATCTTCCTCCAGAACTGTCACCTGGCTGTGTCCTGGATGTTAGCCATGGAGGAACTTATCAAGACCTTCACTGAGCCGGGTCAGACACCCTATACAGACATCCTAAACACACACACACACACCCTACACACAGACACACTAAACACACACACACTACCCACACACACCCTACACACAGACACACACACACCCTACACACATACACCCTAAACACACACACACACACACCCGACACACACACACACACACACACACACACACACACACACACACACACACACACACACACACACACACACACACACACACACACACACACACACACACACACACACACACACACACACTACACACAGACACACACACACCCTACACACAGACACCCTAAACACACACACACACTACACACACACACATACACCCTAAACACACACATACACCCTAAACACACACATACACCCTAAACACACACACACACTATACACACACACCCGACACACACACACACACCCTACACAGAGACACACACACACCCTACACACAGACACCCTAAACACACACACACACACTACACACACACACTACACACACACACACACACACACACCCATCCAACACACACACACACACACCACACACACACACACACACACCCACACACGCACCATTTATATTGACCATATTCCCTACACAGTACATGACATCCTACACCGTAGTTTAGGCACTGGAGCAGACCACTGTATTCCCACCTACTGTCCCTAGACGAAACATATCATTTGGTCCAAATATGGTTTTCCAACAGCGTGATTGAAGTTTTTCAACAGAATGTCACTGTTCACATATCTAGACACACTACAACAGAATACCACTGTTCACATATCTAATGGATAGATACACTACAACAGAATACCACTGTTCACATATCTAATGGATAGACACACTACAACAGAATACCACTGTTCACATATCTAGACACACTACAACAGAATACCACTGTTCACATATCTAGACACACTACAACAGAATACCACTGTTCACATATCTAGACACACTACAACAGAATACCACTGTTCACATATCTACTGGATAGATACACTACAACAGAATACCACTGTTCACATATCTACTGGATAGATACACTACAACAGAATATCACTGTTCACATATCTAATGGATAGACACACTACAACAGAATATCACTGTTCACATATCTAGACACACTACAACAGAATATCACTGTTCACATATCTAGACACACTACAACAGAATATCACTGTTCACATATCTAATGGATAGATACACTACAACAGAATACCACTGTTCACATATCTAATGGATAGACACACTACAACAGAATATCACTGTTCACATATCTAGACACACTACAACAGAATACCACTGTTCACATATCTAATGGATAGACACACTACAACAGAATACCACTGTTCACATATCTAGACACACTACAACAGAATACCACTGTTCACATATCTAATGGATAGACACACTACAACAGAATACCACTGTTCACATATCTAGACACACTACAACAGAATATCACTGTTCACATATCTAATGGATAGACACACTACAACAGAATACCACTGTTCACATATCTACTGGATAGACACACTACAACAGAATATCACTGTTCACATATCTAATGGATAGACACACTACAACAGAATACCACTGTTCACATATCTACTGGATAGACACACTACAACAGAATATCACTGTTCACATATCTAGACACACTACAACAGAATATCACTGTTCACATATCTAATGGATAGACACACTACAACAGAATACCACTGTTCACATATCTAATGGATAGACACACTACAACAGAATATCACTGTTCACATATCTAGACACACTACAACAGAATACCACTGTTCACATATCTAGACACACTACAACAGAATATCACTGTTCACATATCTAATGGATAGACACACTACAACAGAATACCACTGTTCACATATCTAATGGATAGACACACTACAACAGAATACCACTGTTCACATATCTACTGGATAGACACACTACAACAGAATATCACTGTTCACATATCTAATGGATAGACACACTACAACAGAATACCACTGTTCACATATCTACTGGATAGACACACTACAACAGAATATCACTGTTCACATATCTAGACACACTACAACAGAATATCACTGTTCACATATCTAATGGATAGACACACTACAACAGAATACCACTGTTCACATATCTAATGGATAGATACACTACAACAGAATATCACTGTTCACATATCTAGACACACTACAACAGAATACCACTGTTCACATATCTAATGGATAGATACACTACAACAGAATATCACTGTTCACATATCTAATGGATAGACACACTACAACAGAATACCACTGTTCACATATCTAATGGATAGACACACTACAACAGAATACCACTGTTCACATATCTACTGGATAGACACACTACAACAGAATATCACTGTTCACATATCTAATGGATAGACACACTACAACAGAATACCACTGTTCACATATCTACTGGATAGACACACTACAACAGAATATCACTGTTCACATATCTAGACACACTACAACAGAATACCACTGTTCACATATCTACTGGATAGACACACTACAACAGAATATCACTGTTCACATATCTAGACACACTACAACAGAATACCACTGTTCACATATCTAGACACACTACAACAGAATACCACTGTTCACATATCTAATGGATAGATACACTACAACAGAATACCACTGTTCACATATCTAATGGATAGATACACTACAACAGAATACCACTGTTCACATATCTAATGGATAGACACACTACAACAGAATACCACTGTTCACATATCTACTGGATAGACACACTACAACAGAATACCACTGTTCACATATCTAATGGATAGATACACTACAACAGAATACCACTGTTCACATATCTAGACACACTACAACAGAATACCACTGTTCACATATCTAATGGATAGATACACTACAACAGAATACCACTGTTCACATATCTAGACACACTACAACAGAATACCACTGTTCACATATCTACTGGATAGACACTACAACAGAATACCACTGTTCACATATCTAAACACACTACAACAGAATATCACTGTTCACATATCTAATGGATAGACACACTACAACAGAATACCACTGTTCACATATCTAGATACACTACAACAGAATACCACTGTTCACATATCTAGACACACTACAACAGAATATCACTGTTCACATATCTAGATACACTACAACAGAATACCACTGTTCACATATCTAGATACACTACAACAGAATACCACTGTTCACATATCTAGACACACTACAACAGAATATCACTGTTCACATATCTAATGGATAGACACACTACAACAGAATACCACTGTTCACATATCTAGACACACTACAACAGAATACCACTGTTCACATATCTAGACACACTACAACAGAATACCACTGTTCACATATCTAGACACACTACAACAGAATACCACTGTTCACATATCTAGATACACTACAACAGAATACCACTGTTCACATATCTACTGGATAGACACACTACAACAGAATATCACTGTTCACATATCTACTGGATAGACACACTACAACAGAATACCACTGTTCACATATCTAGACACACTACAACAGAATACCACTGTTCACATATCTAATGGATAGACACACTACAACAGAATATCACTGTTCACATATCTAGACACACTACAACAGAATACCACTGTTCACATATCTAATGGATAGACACACTACAACAGAATACCACTGTTCACATATCTAATGGATAGACACACTACAACAGAATATCACTGTTCACATATCTAGACACACTACAACAGAATACCACTTTTCACATATCTAGACACACTACAACAGAATACCACTGTTCACATATCTACTGGATAGACACACTACAACAGAATACCACTGTTCACATATCTAATGGATAGACACACTACAACAGAATACCACTGTTCACATATCTAGACACACTACAACAGAATACCACTGTTCACATATCTAATGGATAGACACACTACAACAGAATACCACTGTTCACATATCTAATGGATAGACACACTACAACAGAATATCACTGTTCACATATCTAGACACACTACAACAGAATACCACTTTTCACATATCTAGACACACTACAACAGAATACCACTGTTCACATATCTACTGGATAGACACACTACAACAGAATACCACTGTTCACATATCTAATGGATAGACACACTACAACAGAATACCACTGTTCACATATCTAGACACACTACAACAGAATACCACTGTTCACATATCTAATGGATAGACACACTACAACAGAATACCACTGTTCACATATCTAATGGATAGACACACTACAACAGAATACCACTGTTCACATATCTACTGGATAGACACACTACAACAGAATATCACTGTTCACATATCTACTGGATAGACACACTACAACAGAATACCACTGTTCACATATCTAGACACACTACAACAGAATACCACTGTTCACATATCTAATGGATAGACACACTACAACAGAATACCACTGTTCACATATCTAGACACACTACAACAGAATACCACTGTTCACATATCTAGACACACTACAACAGAATACCACTGTTCACATATCTAGACACACTACAACAGAATACCACTGTTCACATATCTAGACACACTACAACAGAATACCACTGTTCACATATCTACTGGATAGACACACTACAACAGAATACCACTGTTCACATATCTAAACACACTACAACAGAATACCACTGTTCACATATCTAGACACACTACAACAGAATACCACTGTTCACATATCTAATGGATAGACACACTACAACAGAATATCACTGTTCACATATCTAGACACACTACAACAGAATATCACTGTTCACATATCTAATGGATAGACACACTACAACAGAATACCACTGTTCACATATCTAGACACACTACAACAGAATACCACTGTTCACATATCTAATGGATAGACACACTACAACAGAATACCACTGTTCACATATCTAATGGATAGATACACTACAACAGAATACCCCTGTTCACATATCTAATGGATAGACACACTACAACAGAATACCACTGTTCACATATCTAGACACACTACAACAGAATACCACTGTTCACATATCTAGACACACTACAACAGAATACCACTGTTCACATATCTAGACACACTACAACAGAATACCACTGTTCACATATCTAATGGATAGATACACTACAACAGAATACCACTGTTCACATATCTAATGGATAGATACACTACAACAGAATACCCCTGTTCACATATCTAATGGATAGACACACTACAACAGAATACCACTGTTCACATATCTAATGGATAGACACACTACAACAGAATACCACTGTTCACATATCTAATGGATAGACACACTACAACAGAATATCACTGTTCACATATCTAGACACACTACAACAGAATACCACTGTTCACATATCTAGACACACTACAACAGAATACCACTGTTCACATATCTAGACACACTACAACAGAATACCACTGTTCACATATCTAATGGATAGACACACTACAACAGAATACCACTGTTCACATATCTAGACACACTACAACAGAATACCACTGTTCACATATCTAATGGATAGACACACTACAACAGAATACCACTGTTCACATATCTAGACACACTTCAACAGAATACCACTGTTCACATATCTAATGGATAGACACACTACAACAGAATATCACTGTTCACATATCTAGACACACTACAACAGAATACCACTGTTCACATATCTACTGGATAGACACACTACAACAGAATACCACTGTTCACATATCTAAACACACTACAACAGAATACCACTGTTCACATATCTAGACACACTACAACAGAATACCACTGTTCACATATCTAGACACACTACAACAGAATACCACTGTTCACATATCTAGACACACTACAACAGAATACCACTGTTCACATATCTAGACACACTACAACAGAATACCACTGTTCACATATCTAGACACACTACAACAGAATACCACTGTTCACATATCTAGATACACTACAACAGAATACCACTGTTCACATATCTAGACACACTACAACAGAATACCACTGTTCACATATCTAGATACACTACAACAGAATACCACTGTTCACATATCTAATGGATAGATACACTACAACAGAATACCACTGTTCACATATCTAATGGATAGACACACTACAACAGAATACCACTGTTCACATATCTACTGGATAGACACACTACAACAGAATACCACTGTTCACATATCTAATGGATAGACACACTACAACAGAATATCACTGTTCACATATCTAGACACACTACAACAGAATACCACTGTTCACATATCTAATGGATAGACACACTACAACAGAATATCACTGTTCACATATCTAGACACACTACAACAGAATACCACTGTTCACATATCTAATGGATAGATACACTACAACAGAATATCACTGTTCACATATCTAGACACACTACAACAGAATACCACTGTTCACATATCTAATGGATAGACACACTACAACAGAATATCACTGTTCACATATCTAATGGATAGACACACTACAACAGAATATCACTGTTCACATATCTAGACACACTACAACAGAATACCACTGTTCACATATCTAGACACACTACAACAGAATACCACTGTTCACATATCTAGACACACTACAACAGAATACCACTGTTCACATATCTAGACACACTACAACAGAATACCACTGTTCACATATCTAGACACACTACAACAGAATACCACTGTTCACATATCTAATGGATAGATACACTACAACAGAATACCACTGTTCACATATCTAATGGATAGACACACTACAACAGAATACCACTGTTCACATATCTAATGGATAGATACACTACAACAGAATACCACTGTTCACATATCTAGACACACTACAACAGAATACCACTGTTCACATATCTAATGGATAGACACACTACAACAGAATACCACTGTTCACATATCTAATGGATAGACACACTACAACAGAATACCACTGTTCACATATCTAGACACACTACAACAGAATACCACTGTTCACATATCTAGACACACTACAACAGAATACCACTGTTCACATATCTACTGGATAGACACACTACAACAGAATACCACTGTTCACATATCTAATGGATAGACACACTACAACAGAATACCACTGTTCACATATCTAGACACACTACAACAGAATACCACTGTTCACATATCTAGACACACTACAACAGAATACCACTGTTCACATATCTAATGGATAGATACACTACAACAGAATACCACTGTTCACATATCTAATGGATAGACACACTACAACAGAATACCACTGTTCACATATCTAGACACACTACAACAGAATACCACTGTTCACATATCTAGACACACTACAACAGAATACCACTGTTCACATATCTACTGGATAGATACACTACAACAGAATACCACTGTTCACATATCTAATGGATAGACACACTACAACAGAATACCACTGTTCACATATCTAGACACACTACAACAGAATACCACTGTTCACATATCTAGATACACTACAACAGAATACCACTGTTCACATATCTACTGGATAGACACACTACAACAGAATACCACTGTTCACATATCTAGATACACTACAACAGAATATCACTGTTCACATATCTAGACACACTACAACAGAATACCACTGTTCACATATCTAATGGATAGACACACTACAACAGAATACCACTGTTCACATATCTAGACACACTACAACAGAATACCACTGTTCACATATCTAATGGATAGATACACTACAACAGAATACCACTGTTCACATATCTAATGGATAGACACACTACAACAGAATACCACTGTTCACATATCTAGATACACTACAACAGAATATCACTGTTCACATATCTAATGGATAGACACACTACACCAGAATACCACTGTTCACATATCTAGACACACTACAACAGAATACCACTGTTCACATATCTACTGGATAGACACACTACAACAGAATACCACTGTTCACATATCTAATGGATAGATACACTACAACAGAATACCACTGTTCACATATCTAGACACACTACAACAGAATACCACTGTTCACATATCTAATGGATAGACACACTACAACAGAATACCACTGTTCACATATCTAATGGATAGATACACTACAACAGAATACCACTGTTCACATATCTAATGGATAGACACACTACAACAGAATACCACTGTTCACATATCTAGATACACTACAACAGAATATCACTGTTCACATATCTAATGGATAGACACACTACACCAGAATACCACTGTTCACATATCTAGACACACTACAACAGAATACCACTGTTCACATATCTACTGGATAGACACACTACAACAGAATACCACTGTTCACATATCTAATGGATAGATACACTACAACAGAATACCACATATCTAGACACACTACAACAGAATACCACTGTTCACATATCTAATGGATAGACACACTACAACAGAATACCACTGTTCACATATCTAATGGATAGATACACTACAACAGAATACCACTGTTCACATATCTACTGGATAGACACACTACAACAGAATACCACATATCTAGACACACTACAACAGAATACCACATATCTAGACACACTACAACAGAATACCACTGTTCACATATCTAGACACACTACAACAGAATACCACTGTTCACATATCTACTGGATAGACACACTACAACAGAATACCACTGTTCACATATCTAATGGATAGATACACTACAACAGAATACCACTGTTCACATATCTACTGGATAGACACACTACAACAGAATACCACTGTTCACATATCTAGATACACTACAACAGAATACCACTGTTCACATATCTAGACACACTACAACAGAATACCACTGTTCACATATCTAGATACACTACAACAGAATACCACTGTTCACATATCTAGATACACTACAACAGAATACCACTGTTCACATATCTACTGGATAGATACACTACAACAGAATACCACTGTTCACATATCTAGATACACTACAACAGAATACCACTGTTCACATATCTAGACACACTACAACAGAATACCACTGTTCACATATCTAGACACACTACAACAGAATACCACTGTTCACATATCTACTGGATAGATACACTACAACAGAATACCACTGTTCACATATCTAATGGATAGACACACTACAACAGAATACCACTGTTCACATATCTAGACACACTACAACAGAATACCACTGTTCACATATCTAATGGATAGACACACTACAACAGAATACCACTGTTCACATATCTAATGGATAGATACACTACAACAGAATACCACTGTTCACATATCTAATGGATAGACACACTACAACAGAATACCACTGTTCACATATCTAATGGATAGACACACTACAACAGAATACCACTGTTCACATATCTAATGGATAGATACACTACAACAGAATACCACTGTTCACATATCTAATGGATAGACACACTACAACAGAATACCACTGTTCACATATCTAATGGATAGACACACTACAACAGAATACCACTGTTCACATATCTAATGGATAGACACACTACAACAGAATATCACTGTTCACATATCTACTGGATAGACACACTACAACAGAATACCACTGTTCACATATCTACTGGATAGACACACTACAACAGAATACCACTGTTCACATATCTACTGGATAGACACACTACAACAGAATATCACTGTTCACATATCTAATGGATAGACACACTACAACAGAATACCACTGTTCACATATCTAGACACACTACAACAGAATACCACTGTTCACATATCTAATGGATAGACACACTACAACAGAATACCACTGTTCACATATCTAGACACACTACAACAGAATACCACTGTTCACATATCTAATGGATAGACACACTACAACAGAATACCACTGTTCACATATCTAGACACACTACAACAGAATACCACTGTTCACATATCTAGACACACTACAACAGAATACCACTGTTCACATATCTAGACACACTACAACAGAATACCACTGTTCACATATCTAGACACACTACAACAGAATACCACTGTTCACATATCTAAACACACTACAACAGAATACCACTGTTCACATATCTAGACACACTACAACAGAATACCACTGTTCACATATCTAGATACACTACAACAGAATATCACTGTTCACATATCTAATGGATAGACACACTACAACAGAATACCACTGTTCACATATCTAGATACACTACAACAGAATATCACTGTTCACATATCTAATGGATAGACACACTACAACAGAATACCACTGTTCACATATCTAGACACACTACAACAGAATATCACTGTTCACATATCTAATGGATAGATACACTACAACAGAATTCCACTGTTCACATATCTAGACACACTACAACAGAATACCACTGTTCACATATCTAGATACACTACAACAGAATACCACTGTTCACATATCTAATGGATAGACACACTACAACATCAGCCAACCAGGTACGGGGTCATATTGCCATAGACCTGTGTACTGTACAGTTGAAGTCGGAAGTTTACATACACCTTAGCCAAATATATTTAAACTCAGTTTTTCACAATTCCTGACATTTAATCCTAGTAAAATTACCCTATCTTAGGTCAGTTAGGATCACCATTTTATTTTACGAATGTGAAATATCAGAATAATAGGAGAGAATTATTTATTTCAGCTTTTATTTATTTCATCACATTCCCAGTGGGTCAGAAGTTTACATACACTCAATTAGTATTTGGTAGCATTGCCTTTAAATTGCTTAACTTGGGTCAAACGTTTTGGGTAGCCTTCCACAAACTAGCCTTCCACAAACCCATTCCTCCTGACAGAGCTGGTGTAACTGAGTCAGGTTTGTAGGCCTCCTTGCTCACACACGCTTTTTCAGTTCTGCCCACACATTTTCTGTAGGATTGAGGTCAGGGCTTTGTGATGGCCGCTCCAATACCTTGACTTTGTTATCCTTAAGCCATTTTGCCACAACTTTGGAAGTATGCTTGGGGTCATTGTCCATTTGGAAGACCCATTTGCAACCAAGCTTTAACTACCTGACTGATGTCTTGAGATGTTGCTTCAATATATCGACATCATTTTCCTGCCTCATGATGCCATCTATTTTGTGAAGTGCACCAGTCCCTCCTGCAGCAAAGCACCCCCACAACATGATGCTGCCACCCCCGTGCTTCACGGTTGGGATGGTGTTCTTCGGCTTGCAAGCCTCCCCCTTTTTCCTCCAAACATAACGATGTTCATTATGGCCAAACAGTTCTATTTTTGTTACATCAGACCAGAGGACATTTCTCCAAAAAGTACGATCTTTGTCCCCATGTGCAGTTGCAAACCGTAGTCTGGCTTTTTTATGGCGGTTTTGGAGCAGTGGCTTCTTCCTTGCTGAGCAGCCTTTCAGGTTATGTCAATATAGGACTCGTTTTACTGTGGATATGATACTTTTGTACCTGTTTCCTCCAGCATCTTCACAAGGTCCTCTGAAGTTGTTCTGGGATTGATTTGCACTTTTCGCAACAAAGTACGTTCATCTCTAGGAGACAGAACGCGTCTCCTTCCTGAGCGGTATGACGGCTGCGTGGTCTCATGGTGTTTATACTTGCGTACTATTGTTTGTACAGATGAACGTGGTACCTTCAGGCGTTTGGAAATTGCTTCTAAGGATGAACCAGACTTGTGGAGGTCTACAATTTTTTTTCTGAGGTCTTGGCTGATTTCTTTTGATTTTCCCATGATGTCAAGCAAAGAGGCACTGGGTTTGAAGGTAGGCCTTGAAATACATCTACAGGTACATCTCGAATTGACTCAAATGATGTCAATTAGCCTATCAGAAGCTTCTAAAACCATGACATAATTTTCTGGAATTTTCCAATCTGTTTACAGGCACAGTCAACTTAGTGTATGTAAACTTCTGACCCACTGGAATTGTGATACAGTGACTTATAAGTGAAATAATCTGTCTGTAAACAATTGTTGGAAAAATGACTTGTCATGCACACAGGCGGCAGGTAGCCTAGTGGTTAGAGCGTTGGACAAGATCGACAAGATCGAATCCCCGAGCTGACAAGGTAAAAATCTGTCGTTCTGCCCCTGAACAAGGCAGTTCTGTAACGGCAGCCCTCCCTCTCTTCACTAGAAGAGGGGGTGAAACAGGGATCAGACCAACACGCAGCGTAGCCAGTGATCAACATGTTTAGTTAACAACAACTACTGTGAACACTAAACAAATACAAAATAACAAAAGTGGCAAACCGATACAGCCCTATCTGGTGCAGACCACAAACACAGAGACAGGAAACAACCACCCACAATCCCCAACACAAAACAAGCCACCTATATATGATTCTCAATCAGGGACAACGATTGACAGCTGCCTCTGATTGAGAGCCATATTAGGCTGGACACAGAAACAGACAAACTAGACACACAACATTCCCACCCAGCTCACGTCCTGACCAACACTAAACAAGCAAAACACATAAGAACTATGGTCAGGACGTGACAAGTTAACCCACTGTTCCTAGGCCGTCATTGAAAATAAGAATTTGTTCTAGTTTTTATTTATTCATTTTATCGTTATTTTACCAGGTAAGTTGACTGAGAACACGTTCTCATTTGCAGCAACGACCTGGGGAATAGTTACAGGGGAGAGGAGGGGGATGAATGAGCCAATTGTAAACTGGGGATTATTAGGTGACCATGATGGCTTGAGGGCCAGATTGGGAATTTAGCCAGGACACCGGGGTTAACACCCCTACTCTTACGATAAGTGCCATGGGATCTTTAATGACCTCAGAGAGTCAGGACACCCGTTTAACGTCCCATCCGAAAGACGGCACCCTACACAGGGCAGTGTCCCCAATCACTGCCCTGGGGCATTGGGATATTTTTTAGACCAGGGGAAAGAGTGCCTCCTACTGGCCCTCCAACACCACTTCCAGCAGCATCTGGTCTCCCATCCAGGGACTGACCAGGACCAACCCTGCTTAGCTTCAGAAGCAAGCCAGCAGTGGTATGCAGGGTGGTATGCTGCTGGCTAGTTGCCTAGTTAAATAAAGGTAAAATAAAAAAATAAAACAAAGTAGATGTCCTAACCGACTTGCCAAATCTATAGTTTGTTTACAAGAAATGTGTGGAGTGGTTGAAAAAAAGAGATTTAATGACTCCAACCTACGTGTATGTAAACTTCCGACTTCAACTGTATGTACCTTGGTATCAGGTGGTGTGAGGTGTTGCTGTGTGGTTAGGTCAGGACACAGGGTGAATGGGGATTTGAATGGTACTCACACACACCCTGCACCTGCGGCTGTCCTGTGCTGCTGGACCTCTCTTCTACACGCTATGGACTGGACTGACCCTGTGTGTGTGTGCTGTGTTTATGTCTACTGACTCATTCTGTCACCTCCTTCCTGTTAGACACGGTGATCCATGAGAACTTCAGGTTGTTCCTGAGCTCCATGCCCACCAAGGTGTTCCCTGTCACCGTCCTCCAGAACTCTGTCAAGGTAACGCTCATTTTTACACTCTGTCACAGGACATAGAGACCTTTGATTCTACAACTCAAATTTAGGTTCTACAATTCCAATTTAGATTCTGGAACTCATTCTCAGATGGTGAAACTCAGTCTCAGATGATGAAACTCAGTCTCAGATGATGAAACTCAGTCTGAGATGATGAAACTCAGTCTGAGATGATGAAACTCAGTCTTAGATGATGAAACTCAGTCTTAGATGATGAAACTCAGTCTCAGATGATGAAACTCAGTCTTAGATGATGAAACTCAGTCTTAGATGATGAAACTCAGTCTTAGGTGATGGAACTCAGTCTTAGATGATGAAACTCAGTCTTAGATGATGAAACTCAGTCTTAGATGATGAAACTCAGTCTTAGGTGATGGAACTCAGTCTTAGATGATGAAACTCAGTCTTAGATGATGAAACTCAGTCTGAGATGATGAAACTCAGTCTTAGGTTCTAGAATTCAGTCTTAGGTTTTAGAATCTCAGTCTTAGGTTCTACAAACTCAGTCTTAGGTTCTAAAATCTCAGTCTTAGGTTCTACAATCTCAGTCTTAGGTTCTACAATCTCAGTCTTAGGTTCTACAATCTCAGTCTTAGGTTCTAGAATTCAGTCTTAGTTCTAGAGTATCATCTTGGATTGTCTAAATTGAAACAGTATTGGATTCTCAATGCTCTGTTGAGATATTTATGGATCTTCAGCAATTCCGATATTTCCTGTTTGCGTCTTTGGACAGATTGTCCTCTCAACCTTAGCCACTCCGGACAGTGTTTCATATCCCTCACAGGGCCTTCCCTAACCATGAGAGAGTAGTCCTGTCACACACGGCTTACACACACATGTAGGGCCATCGCTCTTTGTAGACGCATACACACGTGTGCACACACACACACCTAACCCGTGTGATTGAGCGTGGGTGCATGTCTATGTCTCAGAATTATCTGATTGGTTATCCTTTTATATCCACATCTGTGTGTGGATGTCTGTGGATGTGTGGACGGGTGTATGTCTGTGTGTGTGTGGACGTGTGTGTGTGTGTGTGTGTGTGTGTGTGTGTGTGTGTGTGTGTGTGTGTGTGTGTGTGTGTGTGTGTGTGTGTGTGTGTGTGTGTGTGTGTGTGTGTGTGTGTGTGTGTGTGTGTATGGATATGTGAGTGTGTGTTTCCTTGTGGACGTGTGTGTGTGTGTGTGTGTGTGTGTGTGTGTGTGTGTGTGTGTGTGTGTGTGTGTTTCCTTGTGTGTGTGTGTGTGTGCTTGTGGTCATATGTGCGTGTGTTTGCTTGTGGACGTGTGTGTGTGCGTGTGTTTGCTTGTGGACGTGTGTGTGTGCGTGTGTTTGCTTGTGGACGTGTGTGTGTGTGTGTGTGTGTGTGCTTGTGGTCATATGTGCGTGTGTTTGCTTGTGGACATGTGTGTGTGCGTGTGTTTGCTTGTGGACGTGTGTGTGTGCGTGTGTTTGCTTGTGGACGTGTGTGTGTGTGTGTGTTTGCTTGTGGACGTGTGTGTGTGTGTTTGCTTGTGGACATGTGTGTGTGCGTGGGCCAGGTGACCAACGAGCCTCCTAAGGGTCTACGTGCCAACGTGCGCCGGGCGTTCACTGAGATCACCAACAACTTCTTTGAGGAGCACATCCTGGGACGCCAGTGGAGGAAGATCATCTTTGGAGTCTGCTTCTTCCACGCCATCATACAGGTCAGTACACACACCTCCTACTGTATTCATTATGTCTTTGTAACTGATGTTGAGATTGACAGTAGAATTAAAACGGTGAGTGTGTGTTGCAGGAGAGGAAGAAGTTTGGTCCTCTGGGCTGGAACATCCGTTATGAGTTCAACGACAGCGACAGAGAGTGTGCCCTGCTCAACCAGAACCTCTACTGTCAGACTGGTCACATACCCTGGGATGCTCTCATCTACATCACTGGTAGGACTGTATGTGTGTCGGCCTCCCTGCTTGCCTGTCTCCTTGCCTGCCTCTCTCCCTGCTTACCTGTCTCCCTCCTTGCCTGTCTCCCTGCCTGCCTGTCTGCCTCCTTGCCTGTCTCCCTGCCTGCCTCCCTCCCTGCCTACCTGTCTCCCTTCTCGCCTCCCTGCCTGCCTGTCTCCCTGTCTGCCTCCCTTCCTGCCTCCCTCCCTTCCCGCCTCCCTGCTTGCCTGCCTGCCTGCCTCCCTCCCTTCCCGCCTCCCTGCTTGCCTGCCTGCCTGCCTCCCTCCCTGCCTGCCTCTCTCCCTGCATGCCTCTCTCCCTGCCTGCCTCTCTCCCTGCCTGCCTCTCTCCCTGCCTGCCTCTCTCCCTCCCTTCCTGCCTCCCTTCCTGTCTCCCTCCCTTCCTGCCTGCCTGTCTCCCTGCCGGGTCCTCCATTATTCATCACATTACTGCTGGCCACTGTGAGGTTCTGAGAGGTTTAGTAGCAGGGAAGACCCTGAGGTTCTGAGAGGTTTAGTAGCAGGGAAAACCCTGAGGTTCTGAGAGGTTTAGTAGCAGGGAAGACCCTGAGGTTCTGAGAGGTTTAGTAGCAGGGAAAACCCTGAGGTTCTGAGAGGTTTAGTAGCAGGGAAAACCCTGATGTTCTGAGAGGTTTAGTAGCAGGGAAGACCCTGAGGTTCTGAGAGGTTTAGTAGCAGGGAAGACCCTGAGGTTCTGAGAGGTTTAGTAGCAGGGAATACCCTGAGGTTCTGAGAAGTTTAGTAGCAGGGAATACCCTGAGGTTCTGAGAGGTTTAGTAGCAGGGAATACCCTGAGGTTCTGAGAGGTTTAGTAGCAGGGAAGACCCTGAGGTTCTGAGAGGTTTAGTAGCAGGGAATACCCTGAGGTTCAGAGAGGTTTAGTAGCAGGGAAGACCCTGAGGTTCTGAGAGGTTTAGTAGCAGGGAAGACCCTGAGGTTCTGGGAGGTTTAGTAGCAGGGAATACCCTGAGGTTCTGGGAGGTTTAGTAGCAGGGAAGACCCTGAGGTTCTGAGAGGTTTAGTAGCAGGGAAGACCCTGAGGTTCTGAGCGGTTTAGTAGCAGGGAAGACCCTGAGGTTCTGAGAGGTTTAGTAGCAGGGAAGACCCTGAGGTTCTGAGAGGTTTAGTAGCAGGGAAGACCCTGAGGTTCTGAGAGGTTTAGTAGCAGGGAAGACCCTGAGGTTCTGAGAGGTTTAGTAGCAGGGAAGACCCTGAGGTTCTGAGAGGTTTAGTAGCAGGGAAGACCCTGAGGTTCTGAGAGGTTTAGTAGCAGGGAAGACCCTGAGGTTCTGAGAGGTTTAGTAGCAGGGAAGACCCTGAGGTTCTGAGAGGTTTAGTAGCAGGGAAGACCCTGAGGTTCTGAGAGGTTTAGTAGCAGGGAAGACCCTGAGGTTCTGAGAGGTTTAGTAGCAGGGAAGACCCTGAGGTTCTGAGAGGTTTAGTAGCAGGGAATACCCTGAGGTTCTGAGAGGTTTAGTAGCAGGGAAGACCCTGAGGTTCTGGGAGGTTTAGCAGCAGGGAAGACCCTGAGGTTCTGAGAGGTTTAGTAACAGGGAATACCCTGAGGTTCTGAGAGGTTTAGTAACAGGGAATACCCTGGGGTTCTGAGAGGTTTAGTAACAGGGAATACCCTGAGATTCTGAGAGGTTTAGTAGCAGGGAAGACCCTGAGGTTTTGAAAGGTTTAGTAGCAGGGAAGACCCTGAGGTTCTGAGAGGTTTAGTAGCAGGGAATACCCTGAGGTTCTGAGAGGTTTAGTAACAGGGAATACCCTGAGGTTCTGGGAGTTTTAGTAGCAGGTATTGTTGTGAATTGTTAGACACTACTGTACTTTTGTAGCTAGGAACACAAGCATTTCGCTACACCTGCAATAACATGTGACCAATAAAATTTGATTTGCGAATAATGTTTGACAAGGAGGTGTCCACATACACTACATGGCGAAAAGTATCTCTAAACTGATATCATGTTTTTCCCCCTTTTCAAATTTGACCTTCTAATTATGATTATACATCATTTAAAAAATATTTTTTGGGGATTATACGCTCCTGAGGCCATTTTTTCCCCCATTATTGATTTCTTCCATTGTTTAGTTTTTTTCAGGCTTTGTAATGTTTGTTTAATTCCTAATTTAACCGTTCTTTGTATGCGGAAACGATCAATTTGAAAATAATTTGGTGTTTAACCTGGCATGATATAGTTTTTAAAATCCTGAATAAAACTGTTCCTCTCTCACATAGTGTAATAACTGAGAGGTAGACAGAAGGGTTCCGCTGGGTTCTACCGTGTTCTGCGTACTAATGTTTAGAACCTCTATTAGAACCTTCCATTTACCCAGCAGACCCTCTGTTCCAGCTCCACTCTGTCTGTAATAGGAATGAGTCCAAATGGGCACATGTGTTTTCCACAGCAGGTTGATGTAAAGTGGGTGGTGTTCATTAGGGGAATGACCGTAAAACCAACATGAGCATTTCATCTGGAGGTAGCCCCTCCGGGTTTGTGTCCACGTTCTTCCTTTCAGTGCCTAATGACTCCCCCACCCTCTCCTCCTCCCCTCACCCTCTCTCCCCCAGGGGAGATAACCTACGGAGGCAGGGTGACTGATGCCTGGGACCAGCGCTGTCTCCGCACCATCCTCAAACGGTTCTTCTCTCCTGTCACCCTGGACCCAGGGTACACCTTCTCCACCTCAGGTGAAGACCACTGTGTGTGCGTGCGTGCAAATGTATGTGTACAAATGTTGCTGAATCTGAGAAACGGGGGAAATCTGTGCACTGTTGTGTGTGTGTTCAGTGAGATCTAACTGTTCGTATTCTGTCTGTGTGTCAGGTGTCTACTTTGCCCCCGAGGCAGACAGACTGAGTGACTATAACAGGTACATAGAGAACCTTCCTCTCATAGACGACCCTGAGATCTTTGGTATGCACGAGAACGCCAACCTCGCCTTCCAGGTCAGACACGTCACTCTGCTTTTATACTCTGACCTTTAGCTCAGTGGGCTAATACTGGCTTGGGGACAATTAACTATACAGTACCTAAATCAAATTTGTTTAGACAGATTTTTCTCATGTACTGTCTGAAAGAGAAGAGGTCAGATCACTAATACAAAACATGTGTTTAGCCAGTTAAGAGGAGAACGTTATCTTTGATGCTGACAACATGGATACATAGTGTAGGTGTATATTGTCTGTGTCCTGTTAAGAGGAGAACGTTATCTTTGATGCTGACAACATGGATACATAGTGTAGGTGTATATTGTCTGTGTCCTGTTAAGAGGAGAACGTTATCTTTGATGCTGACAACATGGATACATAGTGTAGGTGTATATTGTCTGTGTCCTGTTAAGAGGAGAACGTTATCTTTGATGCTGACAACATGGATACATAGTGTAGGTGTATATTGTCTGTGTCCTGTTAAGAGGAGAACGTTATCTTTGATGCTGACAACATGGATACATAGTGTAGGTGTATATTGTCTGTGTCCTGTTAAGAGGAGAATGTTATCTTTGATGCTGACAACATGGATACATAGTGTAGGTGTATATTGTCTGTGTCCTGTTAAGAGGAGAACGTTATCTTTGATGCTGACAACATGGATACATAGTGTAGGTGTATATTGTCTGTGTCCTGTTAAGAGGAGAACGTTATCTTTGATGCTGACAACATGGATACATAGTGTAGGTGTATATTGTCTGTGTCCTGTTAAGAGGAGAACGTTATCTTTGATGCTGACAACATGGATACATAGTGTAGGTGTATATTGTCTGTGTCCTGTTAAGAGGAGAACGTTATCTTTGATGCTGACAACATGGATACATAGTGTAGGTGTATATTGTCTGTGTCCTGTTAAGAGGAGAACGTTATCTTTGATGCTGACAACATGGATACATAGTGTAGGTGTATATTGTCTGTGTCCTGTTAAGAGGAGAACGTTATCTTTGATGCTGACAACATGGATACATAGTGTAGGGTTATATTGTCTGTGTCCTGTTAAGAGGAGAACGTTATCTTTGATGCTGACAACATGGATACATAGTGTAGGTGTATATTGTCTGTGTCCTGTTAAGAGGAGAACGTTATCTTTGATGCTGACAACATGGATACATAGTGTAGGTGTATATTGTCTGTGTCCTGTTAAGAGGAGAACGTTATCTTTGATGCTGACAACATGGATACATAGTGTAGGTGTATATTGTCTGTGTCCTGTGGGTTACTTGTCATCCCTAAAACGGTGAGGTCTTGTCTGTCTGTACAGCGTCTGGAAACCATGACCCTGATCAACACCATCCTGGAGGTACAGCCTCGCTCGTCAGCCCGCGGCGGGGGCAAGAGCAACGATGAGATCGTCCACGAGCTGGCCGACTCCATCCTTGCCAAGATACCGGGTGAGAGAGAGACGCACGTAAACACACACACACACACACACACACACACACACACACACACACACACACACACACACACACACACACACACACACACACACACACACACACACACACACACACACACACACACACACACACACACACACACACACACACACACACACACACACACACACACACACACACACAAGTCTCAGGCTTGATTTATTCTGGTGCTTTTACGGTTTGATGTTCGCTTTGGTTTGAAATTAAAGTTAGTCTCTCTACACTCATTATAGTGTGGTCACTGTCTGATCTGTCTGCCTGTCTCTGTCTCTCTTTCTGACTGTCTCTATGTCGTTCTGTCTCTCTGTCTGTCTTTGTCTGTCTGATCTGTCTACCTGTCGGTCTGCTGCCTGTGTCTGTCTCTCTTTCTGACTGTCTCTGTCGTTCTGTCTCTCTGTCTGTCTCTCTGTCTGTCTGTGTCTGTCTGATCTGTCTACCTGTCTCTCTGTCGGTCTGCTGCCTGTGTCTGTCTCTCTTTCTGACTGTCTCTATGTCGTTCTATCTCTCTGTCGGTCTGTCTGCCTGTGTCTGTCTCTCTTTCTGACTGTCTCTATGTCGTTCTGTCTCTCTGTCTGTCTGTGTCTGTCTGATCTGTCTGCCTGTCTCTCTGTCGGTATGTCTGTCTCTCTTTCTGACTGTCTCTATGTCGGTCTGTCTCTCTGTCTGTGTCTGTCTGTCTCTCTGTCTGACTGTCTCTCTGTCTGTCTGTGTCTGTCTGTTCTGTCTCTATGTCGGTCTGTCTCCTCAGAGTGTCTGGATATGGATGAGGCAGCGGAGGCTCTGTTTATTCGTGATGCTAACGGACGCCTCAACTCCCTCACCACCGTACTCGGACAGGAAGTAGACCGCTTTAACAACCTGCTGCGGGTCCTCAGGGTGAGTCAGGGGTCAGGCATTAGAGGTCAGGGGTCAGGCATTAGAGGTCAGGGGTCCCAGTTGTCAGCCATTCATTTTTCATTGTATTTAAATGCTGTGAAATCAGGAGATGATGATTGGAAATGGAAATGCATTGAAAGGGTCCTTGATGAAATGTTAGGACAGCTATATGGGTCCATGGTTCCAGCTACTGCCCCTTGGTCACAATGGAAGGTCCCCAGAGGTATAGGGAAGGGACATGCAGTTCGGAATCTATTCACCCCTTGACTTTTTCCACATGTTGTTACAGCCTTATTCTTATTTGTTATTCTATTTGTTACAGCCTTAAATGTATTAAATGTCGTTTTTTTCTCATTAATCTACACACAATAGCCAATAAAGAAAAAGCAAAAAAAAGTTCCAAAATGTTGGCTTTAAAAAAGATTATGTTTTACAAATAAACATGTCATATTTACTTAAGTATTCAGACCCTTTACTCAGTACTTTGTTGAAGCACCTTTGGCAGCGATTACAGCCTCGATTCTTCTTGGGTATGTCGCTACAAGCTTGGCACACCTGTATTTGGGGAGTTTCTCCCATTCTTCTCTGCAGATCCTCTCAAGCTCTGTCAGGTTTGATGGTGAGCGTCGCTGCACAGCTATTTTCAGGTCTCCAGACATGTTAGATCGGTTCAAGTCCAGGCTCTGGCTGGGCCACTCAAGGACATTCAGAGACTTGTCCCGAAGCCATTTCTATTGTCTTGGCTGTTTGCTTAGGGTTGTTTGTCCTGTTGGAAGGTGTAACTTTGCCCCAGTCCTCAGCACTCTGGAGCAGGTTTTCATCAAGGATCTCTCTGTACTTTGCTCCATTCATCTTCCCCTCGATCCTGTCTATTCTCTCAGTCCCTGCCACTGAAAAACATCCCCACAGCATGATGCTGCCACCACCATGCTTCACTATAGGGATGGTGCAACGTTTCCTCCAGACGTGACGTTTGGCATTCAGGCCAAAGTGTTTATCTTGGTTTCATCAAACCAGAGAATCTTGTTTCTCATGGTCTGAGAGTCCTTTAGGTGCCTTTTGCAAACTCCAAGCAGGCTGTCATGTGTCTTTTTACTGAGGAGTTGCTTCCATCTTGCCACTCTACTGTAAAGGCCTGATTGGTGGAGTGTTACAGAGATGATTGTCCATCTGGAAGATTCTCCCCTCTCCACAGAGGAACTCTGGAGCTCTGTCAGACTGACCATCAGGTTCTTGGTCACCTCCCTGAACAAGGCCCTTCTCCCCCGATTGCTTAGTTTGGCCAGGTGGCCAGCTCTTGGTGGTTCCGAACTTTTCCATATAAGAATGATGGAGGCCACTGTGTTCTTGTGGACCTTCAATGCTCCAGACATTTTTTTGTACCCTTCCCCAGATCTGTGCCTCGACACAATCCTGTCTCTGAGCTCTATGGACAATTTCTTTGAACTCATGGCTTGGTTTTTGCTCTGACATGCACTCTCAACTGTGGGTACCTTATATAGATCTCAAGCACAGGAGGTTAGTGGCACCTTAATTTGGGAGGATGGGCTCGTTGTAATGACTGGAACAGAATCAGTGGAATGGTATCAAATACACAAATACATCCGTGTGTTTGATGCCATTCCATTTGCTCCGTACCAGACATTACTGTGAGCCGTCCTCCCCTCAGCAGCCTCCAATGATCTCAAGAATGATCAATGGAAACAGGATGCACCTGAGCTCAATTTCAAGTTTCATAACAAAGGTTGAATTCTTAAGTAAATGTAAAATACTGTTAGATATATATATATATATATATATATAAGGTCATATAGGACAGATGCTGCTCTGTGTGTGTTTATATGGACAGATGCTGCTCTGTGTGTGTTTATATGGACAGATGCTGCTCTGTGTGTGTTTATATGGACAGATACTGCTCTGTGTGTGTTTCTATGGACAGATGCTGCTCTGTGTGTGTTTATATGGAAAGATGCTGCTCTGTGTGTGTTTATATGGACAGATGCTGCTCTGTGTGTGTTTATATGGACAGATGCTGCTCTGTGTGTGTTTATATGGACAGATACTGCTCTGTGTGTGTTTATATGGACAGATGCTGCTCTGTGTGTGTTTATATAGACAGATGCTGCTCTGTGTGTGTTTATATGGACAGATACTGCTCTGTGTGTGTTTATATGGACAGATGCTGCTCTGTGTGTGTTTATATGGACAGATGCTGCTCTGTGTGTGTTTATATAGACAGATGCTGCTCTGTGTGTGTTTATATGGACAGATACTGCTCTGTGTGTGTTTATATGGACAGATGCTGCTCTGTGTGTGTTTATATGGACAGATGCTGCTCTGTGTGTGTTTATATGGACAGATGCTGCTCTGTGTGTGTTTATATGGACAGATGCTGCTCTGTGTGTGTTTATATGGACAGATGCTGCTCTGTGTGTGTTTATATGGACAGATGCTGCTCTGTGTGTGTTTATATGGACAGATGCTGCTCTGTGTGTGTTTATATGGACAGATGCTGCTCTGTGTGTGTTTATATAGACAGATGCTGCTCTGTGTGTGTTTATATGGACAGATGCTGCTCTGTGTGTGTTTATATGGACAGATGCTGCTCTGTGTGTGTTTATATGGACAGATGCTGTTCTGTGTGTGTTTATATGGACAGATGATGCTCTGTGTGTGTTTATATGGACAGATGCTGCTCTGTGTGTGTTTATATGGACAGATGCTGCTCTGTGTGTGTTTATATAGACAGATGCTGCTCTGTGTGTGTTTATATGGACAGATGCTGCTCTGTGTGTGTTTATATGGACAGATGCTGCTCTGTGTGTGTTTATATAGACAGATGCTGCTCTGTGTGTGTTTATATGGACAGATGCTGCTCTGTGTGTGTTTATATGGACAGATGCTGCTCTGTGTGTGTTTATATAGACAGATGCTGCTCTGTGTGTGTTTATATGGACAGATGCTGTTCTGTGTGTGTTTATATAGACAGATGCTGCAGCCACATTGTTGGCATATCCTTACTGCAGTGGTGACCTCTGGGTTTATGATGTTGTCTTGTGGATGGCTCAGATAAACAACCACAAACACTTCTCCTCCCCATCTCCCTCCCTCCCCTCCCCAGGTGTCTCTGTGTACCCTCCAGAAGGCTATAGCAGGGCTGGTGGTGATGTCAGAGGAGATGGAGAGGATCTACACCAGTTTCCTCAACAACCAGGTTCCAAACCACTGGAGCACCTCAGCCTACCCCTCCCTCAAACCCCTGGCCAGCTGGGTTAAAGACCTGGCCCTCAGGACCTGCTTCATAGAGGTGACACAGACATCTCCCTCTCATAGACACATGACTTGCTGTACAGTTGGGTCAATGAACCTCTCTTTAAGTCATGAGTCAGACACAATTTACCCACAAACCACTACTTGTGTACATATGTATTGATGTACTACGACACAGTGAAACACTATATTTACTTCTCTCAGACGTGTGTGGATGTTGTCATTACATCAGATGGGAAGACTGTTGTGTTTGTGTGTTGTCATTACATCAGATGGGAAGACTGTTGTGTTTGTGTGTTGTCATTACATCAGATGGGAAGACTGTTGTGTTTGTGTGTTGTCATTACGTCAGATGGGAGACTCTTGTGTTTGTGTGTTGTCATTACGTCAGATGGGAGACTCTTGTGTTTGTGTGTTGTCATTACATCAGATGGGAAGACTCTTGTGTTTGTGTGTTGTCATTACGTCAGATGGGAGACTCTTGTGTTTGTGTGTTGTCATTACATCAGATGGGAGACTCTTGTGTTTGTGTGTGCATGAGTGTGTTTTACATATGTAGGTAATGTAGTATGATACAGTGGAAACTGAACATCTATGTATGCGTCCTCTTGTTGTTAACATTTCTGTGATCACACACACACACACACTCTCACACACACACTCTCACACACACACGAATGTGGATTTTCTCATTAGCTCAGACGGGAAGACTCTTTTAACATATGGTGTGGTGCTTACAGGAACTCCTCTCAGGCAGAAAAACACACACACACACACACACACACACACACACACACACACACACACACACACACACACACACACACACACACACACACACACACACACACACACACACACACACACACACACACACACACACACACACACACACACACACACTATCAGGGGTAGTGAGATGGGATGATGTGATGAGAGAATCATGTTTAAACATTAGCAGCACGCAGTCCACTTCAGACTGACTTCTTTCTTTTTCGCTCTCTTTCTCCCACTTTCTATTCTTCTGTGTCCTTGCTCTGTATTTGCCCATCTCTCTCTCGCTCTCTTTCTCTCTTTCTCTCTCCCTAGTCTTCTCTCTCTTTCTCTCTTTCCCTCTCCCTAGTCTTCTCTCTCTTTGTTCTCCCTCTCTCTTCCTCTCTCTCCCTAGTCTTCTCTCTCTTTGTTCTCCCTCTCTCTCCCTAGTCTTCTCTCTCTTTGTTCTCCCTCTCTCTCCCTAGTCTTCTCTCTCTTTGTTCTCCCTAGTCTTCTCTCTCTTTGTTCTCCCTCTCTCTCCCTAGTCTTCTCTCTCTTTGTTCTCCCTCTCTCTCCCTAGTCTTCTCTCTCTTTGTTCTCCCTCTCTCTCCCTAGTCTTCTCTCTCTTTGTTCTCCCTCTCTCTCCCTAGTCTTCTCTCTCTCTTTGTTCTCCCTCTCTCTCCCTAGTCTTCTCTCTCTCTTTGTTATCCCTCTCTCTCCCTAGTCTTCTCTCTCTTTGTTCTCCCTCTCTCTCCCTAGTCTTCTCTCTCTTTGTTCTCCCTCTCTCTCCCTAGTCTTCTCTCTCTTTGTTCTCCCTCTCTCTCCCTAGTCTTCTCTCTCTTTGTTCACCCTCTCTCTCCCTAGTCTTCTCTCTCTTTGCTTGTCTCTATCTCCAGTCTTCCCTCTCCTCTATCAATGTACATGTTCTATTAGCACGTGAAACAGATGTTACCATTGCCAAAACCAGTGAACTAGATAATAATCTCTCTCTGCTCTCCGTCCATCTCTCTTTCTCTCTGTGCACTCGCTCCGTCGCCCCAGACTGAAGCGTCTGTTCCGGGAGACTGTGTGTTACGCAATCCCTAAATGTCTACACACAGACCGACCGAGATGAACAGAACCCCAGTCTCTGGTGACAGCCTTAACATTAGATTCTGGGAACTGAGATTAACATAACCCAAACAAAATCCCTCTCCCCTTCGTGTGTGTGTGTGTGCGCGTGTGTGTGTTCATGCAGGGAAACCAACTTCCTCTCTGTCTGTGTGTTTGTGTAGAACTGGATCACACGGGGTCAGCCCAAATCCTTCTGGATCTCTGGACTATTCTTCCCTCAGGGCTTCCTCACTGGTCAGTACACACCGTCTCCACTGTGTCTCCACTTTCCTCCTCATTCATTACAGCTGCAGTGCTTGTTGCAGCGCTGAGTAGAAATAGGAAGAATGTGCATTTTATGGTTTATAAAAGTGTTGAATACAAAGTGTTGACAGTGCTGAGGAGGAACTTAAACATGAACTAACTCATAAAAACAGCATCTCTCTGCTGTATTCGTTGACCGTCTCTCTCTAGTCGTGGTTTTAAACGTTTAAAAACAGCAGCTCTCTGCTGTATTCGTTGACAGTCTCTCTCTAGTCGTGGTTTTAAACGTTTTAAAACAGCAGCTCTCTGCTGTATTCGTTGACAGTCTCTCTCTAGTCGTGGTTTTAAACGTTTAAAAACAGCAGCTCTCTGCTGTATTCGTTGACCGTCTCTCTCTAGTTGTGGTTTTAAACGTTTAAAACTGCAGCTCTCTGCTGTATTCGTTGACAGTCTTTCTCTAGTCGTGGTTTTAAACGTTTAAAACTGCAGCTCTCTGCTGTATTCGTTGACAGTCTCTCTCTAGTCGTGGTTTTAAACGTTTAAAAACAGCAGCTCTCTAGTCGTGGTTTTAAACGTTTAAAAACAGCAGCTCTCTGCTGTATTCGTTGACCGTCTCTCTCTAGTCGTGGTTTTAAACGTTTAAAAACAGCAGCTCTCTGCTGTATTCGTTGACAGTCTCTCTCTAGTCGTGGTTTTAAACGTTTAAAAACAGCAGCTCTCTGCTGTATTCGTTGACCGTCTCTCTCTAGTCGTGGTTTTAAACGTTTAAAAACAGCAGCTCTCTGCTGTATTCATTGACAGTCTCTCTCTAGTCGTGGTTTTAAACGTTTAAAAACAGCAGCTCTCTGCTGTATTCGTTGACCGTCTCTCTCTAGTCGTGGTTTTAAACGTTTAAAACAGCAGCTCTCTGCTGTATTCGTTGACAGTCTCTCTCTAGTCGTGGTTTTAAACGTTTAAAAACAGCAGCTCTCTAGTCGTGGTTTTAAACGTTTAAAAACAGCAGCTCTCTGCTGTATTCGTTGACCGTCTCTCTCTAGTCGTGGTTTTAAACGTTTAAAAACAGCAGCTCTCTGCTGTATTCGTTGACCGTCTCTCTCTAGTCGTGGTTTTAAACGTTTAAAAACAGCAGCTCTCTGCTGTATTCGTTGACAGTCTCTCTCTCTAGTCGTGGTTTTAAACGTTTAAAAACAGCAGCTCTCTGCTGTATTCGTTGACAGTCTCTCTCTCTAGTCGTGGTTTTAAACGTTTAAAAACAGCAGCTCTCTAGTCGTGGTTTTAAACGTTTAAAAACAGCAGCTCTCTGCTGTATTCGTTGACCGTCTCTCTCTAGTCGTGGTTTTAAACGTTTAAAAACAGCAGCTCTCTGCTGTATTCGTTGACCGTCTCTCTCTAGTCGTGGTTTTAAAAGTTTAAAAACAGCAGCTCTCTGCTGTATTCGTTGACAGTCTCTCTCTCTAGTCGTGGTTTTAAACGTTTAAAAACAGCAGCTCTCTGCTGTATTCGTTGACCGTCTCTCTCTAGTCGTGGTTTTAAACGTTTAAAAACAGCAGCTCTCTGCTGTATTCGTTGACAGTCTCTCTCTAGTTCTGTAACGGCGTTCCTCCTCCTCTCCATCTTCGGAAAAGGAGGAGTATTGAGGGAACCAAGGCGCAGCGAATTTTGAACACATAATGATTTATTAAACAAACAAAATAGACAAAGACGAAAACGAACTATACTGGATATAACTAACAAAATAACAAAACGATGTAGACAGACCTGAACAAACGAACTTACATATACACGAAGCACGCTGACACAGGAACAGACTACATAAACCGAAACAGTCCCGTGTGGTACGAAATAACATACAGACACGGAAGACAATCACCCACAAACAAACAGTGAGAACACCCTACCTAAATATGACTCTTAATTAGAGGAGAACGCAAAACACCTGCCTCTAATTAAGAGCCATACCAGGCAACCACAACCAACATAGAAACAGATAACATAGACTGCCCACCCAAAACACATGCCCTGACCATAAACACATAAAAAACAACATAAAACAGGTCAGGACTGTTACAAGTTCGTGGTTTTAAACGTTTAAAAACAGCAGCTCTCTGCTGTATTCGTTGACAGTCTCTCTCTAGTCGTGGTTTTAAACGTTTAAAAACAGCAGCTCTCTGCTGTATTCGGTGACAGTCTCTCTCTAGTCGTGGTTTTAAACGTTTAAAAACAGCAGCTCTCTGCTGTATTCGTTGACAGTCTCTCTCTAGTCGTGGTTTTAAAGGTTTAAAACAGCAGCTCTCTGCTGTATTCGTTGACCGTCTCTCTCTAGTCGTGGTTTTAAACGTTTAAAAACAGCAGCTCTCTGCTGTATTCGTTGACAGTCTCTCTCTAGTCGTGGTTTTAAACGTTTAAAAACAGCAGCTCTCTGCTGTATTCGTTGACAGTCTCTCTCTAGTCGTGGTTTTAAACGTTTAAAAACAGCAGCTCTCTGCTGTATTCGTTGACAGTCTCTCTCTAGTCGTGGTTTTAAACGTTTAAAAACAGCAGCTCTCTGCTGTATTCGTTGACAGTCTCTCTCTAGTCGTGGTTTTAAACGTTTAAAAACAGCAGCTCTCTGCTGTATTCGTTGACAGTCTCTCTCTAGTCGTGGTTTTAAACGTTTAAAACAGCAGCTCTCTGCTGTATTCGTTGACCGTCTCTCTCTAGTCGTGGTTTTAAAGGTTTAAAACAGCAGCTCTCTGCTGTATTTGTTGACAGTCTCTCTCTAGTCGTGGTTTTAAAGTTTAAAAACAGCTCTCTGCTGTATTCGTTGACAGTCTCTCTCTAGTCGTGGTTTTAAAGGTTTAAAAACAGCAGCTCTCTGCTGTATTCGTTGACAGTCTCTCTCTAGTCGTGGTTTTAGACGTTTAAAAACAGCAGCTCTCTGCTGTATTCGTTGACAGTCTCTCTCTAGTCGTGGTTTTAAAGTTTAAAAACAGCAGCTCTCTGCTGTATTCGTTGACCGTCTCTCTCTAGTCGTGGTTTTAAACATTTTGAAATATCACAGTATCCATTTTGCCGTAGCTTTCTTACATGCCTGCAAACATGGTCATCTGAGCATCTGATTGGCCAGCGGTGGCATAGTGCACTTGATTTCCTCTCCAGGCCCACTGGGAAGGCAGAGTTTGTACCTTCAGTCACATTCCCGGCGCGCAGGGCAGCTGAGTTGGCTGCACCTACCACCAACAGCCCGAGACTAATTAAACACATAGGAACACAAGGCTTTATCGTTGGGCTTTTTACAGAAATGTTTGGCGATGGACTAGAAATGCCTTGGAGATGGACCGGTTGGTGACCACTGATATAGTATGTTGTTTGGTTTGAGAGAGGTGCTGTATATTTATAAATCCTGTTATTATTGAACAGGCCTGGGATCAGTCCAAAGTAAAGTACCAAACTGGGTTACAGTCCAGTTACTGAGATGTTGTTGGGTTTGAGAGAGGTGCTGAATATTTATAAATCCTGTTATTATTGAACAGGCCTGGGATCAGTCCAAAGTAGAGCACCACACTGGTTACTGAGATGTTGAAATCCTGTTGTGCTGTTCCCCCTCCTGTCCTGTAGGGGCGCTACAGAACCACGCCAGGACCTATAACCTCCCCATCGACGAGCTCAACTTCCGTTTCAACGTGTTGCCGGTCTACCTAGACCAGGGGGCCATGAGCGAGGCGCTGAAGACCCTACCGGCTGGGGGCGAGCTGGACATGGACTCTGCGGTAGCTACAGGGAGGGGAGAGGGACATGTTTAGACTGGTTGCCCTGAGGGCAGGAAGGAGTTTACTGCATCCTGCCTCCAAAGCAAAGTCTGACTCTGTAAAAACATGAAGGAGCTAAGCTACTCGCTGATAGAAATGACTCCAACACACTTTGACCTCTGTGGGATGTTTAGATCAGTGAATTAGTCAACTAGTCAGGTCCTGGAGAGATGGCTTTAGAACAGTATCTGGGTCATTATTAGGACCCTGTGTTCTGGACCACCATGTCACATGACCTAGATGTGAACCTTTATTTAAAGCCTCATCCAGAAATGAGAATTAGACCTAAAATGAAAACGACTGTCTGAAGATGGTGCTGGACGATAAAGCTTTAACTAAAGGTTCAAAACCAGGTCATGTGACATGATTGTCCAAAACCCAGGCCTCTAATCATAATGTATCATATTATGACATTACGGTAGCTACAGCACCACTCTGTCTCCATAGCTACCCACCATCAACGACGGCGTGCTGGTGCACGGGATGTTCATGGACGCCAGTCGCTGGGACGACGTCAACATGGTGATCGAGGATGCGTTGCCGCGGGTGATGAACGCCATGCTTCCCGTGGTGCACTTTGAACCCCAGCAGAACTATGACCCTGATCCGTCTCTCTACCAGGCTCCGCTGTACAAGACCTCAGCTAGGGCTGGGACTTTGTCTACTACAGGTAAGGACACCTACCTAATATTCAGTTGCACCCCCTTTTGCCCTCAGAACAGACTCCATTCGGGAACCTACCTAGAGGGATCCTACCTAGACCTACCTACCTAGAGCCCTACTACCTACCTACCCAGAGCCCTACTACCTACCTAGAGCCCTACTACCTACCTAGATCCCTACTACCTACCTAGAGCCCTACTACCTACCTACCTACGTAGAGCCCTACTACCTACCTACCCAGAGCCCTACTACCTACCTAGAGCCCTACTACCTACCTAGAGCCCTACTACCTACCTAGAGCCCTACTACCTACCTACCCAGAGCCCTACTACCTACCTAGAGCCCTACTACCTACCTAGAGCCCTACTACCTACCTACCCAGAGCCCTACTACCTACCTAGAGCCCTACTACCTACCCAGAGCCCTACTACCTACCTAGAGCCCTACTACCTACCTACCTACCTAGAGCCCTACTACCTACCTAGAGCCCTACTACCTACCTCCAGCCCTATTACCTACCTACCTACCTACCTAGATCCCTACTACCTACCTAGAGCCCTACTACCTACCTACCTACCTAGATCCCTACTACCTACCCAGAGCCCTACTACCTACCTACCTACCTAGAGCCCTATTACCTACCTACCTACTACCTACCTAGAGCCCTACTACCTACCTAGAGCCCTATTACCTACCTACCTACCTAGATCCCTACTACCTACCTAGAGCCCTATTACCTACCTACCTACCTAGAGCCCTACTACCTACCTATGTCCAGATAGTAACAGACCTGTGTGTTCGCTGGTCCTCTACACCATGTCCAGATGGTAACAGACCTGTGTGTTCTCTACATCATGTCCAGATGGTAACAGACCTGTGTGTTCTCTGGTCCTCTGCATCATGTACAGATAGTTACAGACCTGTGTGTTCTCTGGTCCTCTACACCATGTCCAGATGGTAACAGACCTGTGTGTTCTCTGGTCCTCTACATCATGTCCAGATGGTAACAGACCTGTGTGTTCTCTGGTCCTCTACATCATGTACAGATAGTAACAGACCTGTGTGTTCTCTGGTCCTCTACATCATGTCCAGATAGTAACAGACCTGTGTGTTCTCTGGTCCTCTGCATCATGTACAGATGGTAACAGACCTGTGTGTTCTCTGGTCCTCTACAGATAGTAACAGACCTGTGTGTTCTCTGGTCCTCTACATCATGTCCAGATAGTAACAGACCTGTGTGTTCTCTGGTCCTCTGCATCATGTCCAGATAGTAACAGACCTGTGTGTTCTCTGGTCCTCTGCATCATGTACAGATAGTAACAGACCTGTGTGTTCTCTACATCATGTACAGATAGTAACAGACCTGTGTGTTCTCTGGTCCTCTGCATCATGTCCAGATGGTAACAGACCTGTGTGTTCTCTGGTTCTCTGCATCATGTCCAGATGGTAACAGACCTGTGTGTTATCTGGTCCTCTGCATCATGTCCAGATGGTAACAGACCTGTGTGTTCTCTGCATCATGTACAGATAGTAACAGACCTGTGTGTTCTCTGGTCCTCTGCATCATGTCCAGATAGTAACAGACCTGTGTGTTCTCTGCATCATGTACAGATAGTAACAGACCTGTGTGTTCTCTACATCATGTACAGATAGTAACAGACCTGTGTGTTCTCTGCATCATGTACAGATAGTAACAGACCTGTGTGTTCTCTACATCATGTACAGATAGTAACAGACCTGTGTGTTCTCTGCATCATGTCCAGATGGTAACAGACCTGTGTGTTCTCTGCATCATGTACAGATAGTAACAGACCTGTGTGTTCTCTGGTCCTCTGCATCATGTCCAGATAGTAACAGACCTGTGTGTTCTCTACATCATGTACAGATAGTAACAGACCTGTGTGTTCTCTGGTCCTCTGCATCATGTCCAGATAGTAACAGACCTGTGTGTTCTCTGCATCATGTACAGATAGTAACAGACCTGTGTGTTCTCTGATCCTCTGCATCATGTCCAGATGGTAACAGACCTGTGTGTTCTCTGGTCCTCTGCATCATGTCCAGATGGTAACAGACCTGTGTGTTCTCTGCATCATGTACAGATAGTAACAGACCTGTGTGTTCTCTGGTCCTCTGCATCATGTCCAGATAGTAACAGACCTGTGTGTTCTCTGGTTCTCTGCATCATGTACAGATAGTAACAGACCTGTGTGTTCTCTGGTCCTCTACATCATGTACAGATAGTAACAGACCTGTGTGTTCTCTGGTCCTCTGCATCATGTACAGATAGTAACAGACCTGTGTGTTCTCTGGTCCTCTACATCATGTACAGATAGTAACAGACCTGTGTGTTCTCTGGTCCTCTACATCATGTACAGATAGTGACAGACCTGTGTGTTCTCTGCATCATGTACAGATAGTAACAGACCTGTGTGTTCTCTGGTCCCCTACACCATGTACAGATAGAAACAGACCTGTGTGTTCTCTGGTCCTCTACATCATGTCCAGATAGTAACAGACCTGTGTGTTCTCTGCATCATGTACAGATAGTAACAGACTTGTGTGTTCTCTACATCATGTACAGATAGTAACAGACCTGTGTGTTCTCTGGTCCTCTGCATCATGTCCAGATAGTAACAGACCTGTGTGTTCTCTGCATCATGTACAGATAGTAACAGACCTGTGTGTTCTCTGGTCCTCTACATCATGTCCAGATAGTGACAGACCTGTGTGTTCTCTGGTCCTCTACATCATGTCCAGATAGTAACAGACCTGTGTGTTCTCTGGTCCTCTGCATCATGTACAGATAGTAACAGACCTGTGTGTTCTCTGGTCCTCTGCATCATGTCCAGATGGTAACAGACCTGTGTGTTCTCTGGTCCTCTGCATCATGTACAGATAGTAACAGACCTGTGTGTTCTCTGGTCCTCTACATCATGTCCAGATAGTAACAGACCTGTGTGTTCTCTGGTCCTCTACATCATGTCCAGATAGTAACAGACCTGTGTGTTCTCTGGTCCTCTACATCATGTCCAGATAGTAACAGACCTGTGTGTTCTCTGGTCCTCTGCATCATGTCCAGATGGTAACAGACCTGTGTGTTCTCTGGTCCTCTGCATCATGTACAGATAGTAACAGACCTGTGTGTTCTCTGGTCCTCTGCATCATGTACAGATAGTAACAGACCTGTGTGTTCTCTGGTCCTCTGCATCATGTCCAGATGGTAACAGACCTGTGTGTTCTCTGGTCCTCTGCATCATGTACAGATAGTAACAGACCTGTGTGTTCTCTGGTCCTCTGCATCATGTCCAGATAGTAACAGACCTGTGTGTTCTCTCCCTCAGGCCACTCTACTAACTTTGTGGTGACGGTGATGCTGCCGTCCAGCCAGCCTAGTGACTACTGGATCACCAAGGCCTCAGCCCTGCTCTGTCAGCTCAACGAGTAGTGACCCACCCACACACACACACACACCGCTGTACTTCTGCACCTTCAATACCAGCAGCAGTGATGAAGCCCATTCTCTATGGACTCTTGTTTTCTGGAAACCAATGACTGTTTGTAATGACTGTATTGAGAAGTATTCTACTGTGTACTCAGTTCCTGCTAATCAGGGAGATTATTTATATAGGGCCCAAAATGCCATTCTTCTTTTATTTTCTGAGTTGCTTTGATTAAATACCATGTAGCAGTGCTGTTGTCGTTTGTGATTTTGCTGTGTGCATGGGAGAAGAGCATGTCACTACACCCGCAACACCTGTCACCAATCAGATTTGATTTGGTGTGTTCAATTCAGTGAATGTCTCTTGTCTTTCAGTGAACTGTAATAACATGTTAACACACCTACGCCGGACAGCCCCAGCTCCCGACATGCCTTTATTTCCCCCCACACAGTCGACAGGAAATGTAGACTGCAGTGCTTTAATAGTCACTCGTGTAGCCTGCAAATGTAAAGGGAGAGTAGATCGTCAATATTCACCAGGAGCACCACGTAAAATGATTCTGATGCGTGGTCAGGCAAACTCTAATTCACATGTAATGTGATGCTACTTCAGCGTCCTGCATCTCCCCCAACATAAATGAGCCCCCTGTCCTTCTCAGCTGAAGGGACACCTGCGATAGTGAACCACCTCTAACAAAACGCTGTCCTCCTGCATTTAAAAACCACTGTTGACTTAATCTATTCCATTTTTCTCTGAGGAAAAACACCATATATTTAGCCTCTGTTACTGAAAAGTTATTTCAACACAGTAGCTCACCCATTGTGATGTCAACATTAGAATGCACACACAGGGCTCTATACGGAACACACAGGGCTCTATACGGAACACACAGGGCTCTATACGGAACAAAAATATAGATGCAACATGTAAACCACCTGACCTCAACCCAATTGAGTTGAAAAGCAGCCAGCAAGTGCTCAGCATATGTGGGAACTCCTTCAAGACTGTTGGAAAAGCATTCCAGGTGAAGCTGGTTGAGAGAATGCCAAGAGTGTGCAAAACAGTCATCAAGGCGGCTACTTTGAAGAATCTCATATCAAAAATATTTTGATTTGTTTAACCTCTTTGGGCTGCAGGGGCAGTATTGAGTAGCCTGGATAAAAGGTACCCATTTCAAACGGCCTCGTACTCAATTCTTGCTCGTACAATATGCATATTACTATTACTATTGGATAGAAAACACTCTCTAGTTTCTAAAACCGTTTGAATTATATCTGTGAGTAAAGCAGAACTCATTTTGCAGCAAACTTCCTGACAGGAAGTGGAAAATCTGAAATCGATGCTCTGTTCTAGGGCCTGCCTATAAATGTGCTTGATATTTATTAGTATACATGCACTTCATACGCCTTCCACTAGATGTCAACAGGCAGTGAGAGAAGAAATGGAGTGTATAACATGATCTGAGGTCGAATAAAAGCTCTTGGCATGACGTGACCCCAATTTCCTGTTTTCTGGAACGCGCGAGAAGTGACCTGGTATTGCCAACTGTAAAGCTGTCGTTATAGACGACTTATATCTCCGGCTAATATCTTTTATTTGATACATGTGACAATATCATTGTAAAGTATGTTTTTTCAATATAGTTTTATCAGATTATTGAAATTTTTTCGGGACGTTAGGCGTGTTGCTTTGTCTGCGTATTTTCAGGAAGGAGAGCTTCGCACCACTTTGCTAGCTTTCCGTACTAATTGACTGGAGAAGAGGACATTCTAAATCCAAACAACGATTGTTCTGGACAAAGGACCCCTTGTACAATATTCTGATGGAAGATCATCAAAAGTAGGACCCATTTTATGATGCTATTTCATATATCTGTCGAACATGTGAACTAGTAGTTGCGCCCAGATTTTGGGCACGCTCTCGCCATAACGTAAACTGCATGTCGTAATGAAGTTATTTTTAGAATTCTAAATGGTGATTGCATTAAGAACTAGTGTATCTATCATTTCCTATACAACATGTATTTTTTTGTAATGTTTATGAATAGTTATTTGGTCAGAATATGTGAGTGTCAGAAAAATATCCGGACGTTGTGGGAAAAAGATGCAACGTTAGCACAATGTATAACCACTGATTTCAGCTCTAAATATGCACATTTTTGAACAAAACATGTATGTATAACCTGATGTTATAGGACTGTCATCTGATGAAGCTTATCAAGGTTAGTCAAAAATTATACATCTTTTGCTGGTTTGTTACGATCGCTAACTTTTGCTGCTGGTAAATGGCTTGTGTTTCTGGCTATTGTGGTAAGCTAATATAATGCTATATTGTGTTTTCGCTGTAAAACACTTAAGAAATCGGAAATATTGGCTGGAATCACAAGATGCCTGTCTTTCATTTGCTGTACACCATGTATTTTTCAGAAATGTTTTATGATGAGTATTTAGGTATTTGACGTTGGTGTCTGTAATTACTCTGGCTGCTTCGGTGCTATTTCTGATGGTAGCTGTGATGGTAGCTGCAATGTAAAACTGATTTATAGCTCAAATATGCACATTTTTTTAACAAAACATAGATTTATTGAATAACATGTTATAAGACTGTCATCTGATGAAGTTGTTTCTTGGTTAGTTTGGTTGGTTCTTGGTTAGTTAGCTTGGTTTTGTGCATGCTACCTGTGCTGTGAAAAATGTCTGTCCATTTTTGTATTTGGTGGTGAGCTAACATAAATATATGTGGTGTTTTCGCTGTAAAACATTTTAAAAATCGGACATGTTGGCTGGATTCACAAGATGTTTATCTTTCATTTGCTGTATTGGACTTGTTATGTGTGAAAGTTAAATATTTCAAAAAAATATATTTTGAATTTCGCGCCCTGCACTTGAAGTGGCTGTTGTCATATTGTGCCCGGCTTCGGGCTTGCAGCCCAAAGAAGTTTTGATACTGTTTTGGTTACTACATGATTCCATGTGTTATTCCATGGTTTTAATGTCTTCACTACTATTCTACAATGTAGAAAATAGTAAAAATGAAGAAAAAGCCTTGAATGAGTAAGTATGTCCAAACTGTTGCCTGGTACTATATATGTTCATCACACCCTCAGGGAGCGAGGTGGAGGAGGAGAGCAAGAAGAGAGATGGAGGGATAGAAATGGTGCTGAGGAGTCTCTCTGGTCTTCACTGTATCCTGTCTTCGCCTGCCGTTTATCTAGATCAATTATCTGTGTGGACGCTATGACAGGCCCTTGCTGTCGAGGTGTCTGATACACGGCTACAGTACTGCATCTCAGTGTCCCCTGTATCGACGCTACCATGGTAATGGAGAAGTGGAAGATGATGTTGAGTAGTGTGACTGGACTCGTCGTGTTAAGAGGCCGTCTACTCAACAGATGTGGTGGTAGGGAGTCAAGTGACGACATCATTAATAAATGAATAGATGCGATGTACAGTTTAAGTGGGAAGTTTACATACACTTAGGTTGGAGTCATTAAAACTAGTTTTTCAACCACTCCACAAATTTCTTGTTAACAAACTATAGTTTTGGCAAGTCGGTTAGGACATCTACTTTGCGCATGACACAAGTCAGTTTTCCAAAAATTGTTTATAGACAGATTTTTAAAAATGTATAATTCACTATCACAATTCCAGTGGGTCAGAAGTTTACATACACTAAGTTGACTGTGCATTTAAACAGCTTGGAAAATTCCAGACAATTATGTCATGGCTTTAGAAGCTTCTGATAGGCTAATTGACATCATTTGAGTCAATTGGAGGTGTACCTGTGGATGTATTTCAAGGCCTACCTTCAAACTCAGTGCCTCTTTACTTGACATCATGGGAAAATCTAAAGAAATTAGCCAAGATCTCAGAAAAAAATTGTAGACCTTCACAAGTCTGGATCATCCTTGGGAGCAATTTCCAAATGCCTGAAGGTACCACGTTCATCTGTACAAACAATAGTACCCAAGTATAAACACCATGGGACCACGCAGCCGTCATACCGCTCAGGAAGTAGATGCGTTCTGTCTCCTAGAGATGAACGTACTTTGGTGCGAAAAGTGCAAATCAATCCCAGAACAACAGCAAAGGACCTTGTGAAGATGCTGGAGGAAACAGGTACAAAAGTATCTATATCCACAGTAAAACGAGTCCTATATCGACATAACCTGAAAGGCCGCTCAGCAAGGAAGAAGCCACTGCTCCAAAACCGCCATAAAAAAGACAGACTACGGTTTGCAACTGCAAATGGGGACAAATATCGTACTCTTTGGAGAAATGTCCTCTGGTCTGATGAAACAAAAATAGAACTGTTTGGCCATAATGACTATCTATTTGTTTGGAGGAAAAAGGGGGATGCTTGCAAGCCGAAGAACACCATCCCAACTGTGAGGCACAAGGGTGACAGCATCATGTTGTGGGGGTGCTTTGCTGCAGGAGGGACTGGTGCACTTCACAAAATAGATGGCATCATGAGAAGGAAAATGATGTGGATATATTGAAGCAACATTTCAAGACATCAGTAAGTTAAAGCTTGGTCGCAAATGGGTCTTCCAAATGGACAATGACCCCAAACATACTTCCAAAGTTGTGGCAAAATGGCTTAAGGACAACAAAGTCAAGGTATCGGAGTGGCCATAATAAAGCCCTGACCTCAATCCCATAGAACATTTGTGGGCAGAACTGAAAAAGCGTGTGCGAGCAAGGAGGCCTACAAACCTGACTCAGTTACACCAACTCTGTCAGGAGAAATGGGCCAAAATTCACCCAACTTATTGTGGGAAGCTTGTGGAAGGCTACCTGAAACGTTTGACCCAAGTTAATGTGAGTGTATGTAAACTTCTGACCCACTGGGAATGTGATGAAAGAAATACAAGCTGAAATAAATCATTCTCTCTACTATTATTCTGACATTTCACATTTTTAAAATAAAGTGGTGATCCTAACTGACTTAAGACAGGGAATTTTTACTAGGATTATATGTCAGGAATTGTGAAAACAGTTAAAATATATTTGGCTAAGGTGTATGTACACTTCTGAATTCAACTGTATTAGTTGATGTTTAAAATGTTATTAAAACGTGTTCATGATAACTAGTGTTACTGGCAGACTGTGCTGCAAGGCTGGAGCGAAACACAACGGATATTCCATTAAATGTGTTCAAAACCTTTTGTGTGTTTCGAGTCCCTGTCATTTGTAAAAAATAAAAACGGTTTTACAAATGCACTGACATTGAATTGAGACGTTCCAGTCGGTTGTTTAAAGGGATCAGACAGTTCATCTAAAAGCTGAGGTGTGGATGGGGAAAGGGGCTTTCTGTGTGGGTCCATAAATATATTACCACAGACATCTGGACACAGTGATGATTGTGGACACAGAAAACCACACGTGTGCACACACACACAAACACTGGGAGAAACACACACATTGCAAGCACACAGCGCAGCAGGATCTGTTGCGGTTTCAAAGCCTCTGTCACAGATCTTAACTCAGTATTCCTGCAGCAACAGCATCCCAGAAGGAGGAATCTGTAGAGGAGAAACAGAACAGACCTGCTGGAATAAGAGGATTTACAGGTGTGCGGAGAGAGAGAGACACACACACACACACACACACACACACACACAAAATAAAGCAATGTGTCTGAAGAGTAAACAGAGCGAAACCACCTGTGATGCCTTGAAGGTGTATTGAAAGATTGTCCCTCAGACTGCTAAGTGATTCATCTCCCCAGACGGTGTTTGTCAAGCAGGATCTAAAGCCATGCAGATGAAATACACCCTCACTACCTTCATGAATCAAACAACATTTGCACCAGGGCCATGAGTTGATGACGTCACCGTCATATCCTCCTCTGGAAGCTGACAGACAGAGACGGATCGAGGGCCATAACGTAGAGTTAGTTTTTCCCAGGTTAGGTTCAGGGAAAACTCTGGGCCCTAGTTCAAGGTAGTGAAATGATATTATATACCCGTAAACTGACACCGCAACAGAGACAGATTCTGGATGAACTGTGTTGGAACTATAGGGACGAGAGTTTTTACCTGGGCCCTGAATGATTTAACCCTTTTGGAGTAAACGTAGTTTTCTCTCTTTATTGTTGTATAATAATATCACTGGTAACGCATGTCCATGTTTCTAAGGAGACATTACACACAGAGAGGCACAGACACACCCAGCAACAAGATATTACCACACTCGTGACAAATGTGACACATGGCTGACACCCAACTACGGGCATCAGAGTGACTTACATTATTATTTGTTTTATGTGATTAATCATATTGTCAAATACAGGTACGAAACTCAAAACTTGTCCCATTTTAGTTAGATATCATTTTCAAAAACATTTGTGATATTCTTTAGCCATTTTGTGCAAAAACACTCACCACACATCAGTTAACACAGTGGAGAGGACAAAGCAGGTATGTCCAATACTAGTCATGACAGATTACACACACAGGGAGGGAACATGATCCTCTACTAAATGTCGACATGATAGACTATTGGCCAGATAAAGACATGTGACATCCGGTCAGTAGTGTTGTGAAATCCAACGGTTCAGGAAGCTTGATACAACAGCATTCCGTTAGGTGACACAGGTAAGTCCTGTGGGTCTGTTACGTAACGTGACATGTCGATGAATAAAGTTGAATTTGAATGACCTCTGATGACAGCGCAGTGTCTTCCCATTAGGGCTTTCCTCGTCTTTGATTGGCTCAGAGCCCATATCCAACGTGTCTCAGTACAAGTGCTGATCTAGGCTCAGTTTGGCTTTTTAGTTCCTAATGAATAAGGTTGCATGGACAGATCCTAGATCAGTACTCCTACTCTGAGGCGTGTTGTGGATACGGGCCCCTGATCTTACAAGATCACATCCTGTTCCTCTACAGGGTGAACCCGAACAGAGCAGTGGTCAGGATGGTGGATCAGGCGACGTCTCTGACCCCACAAACCTTTGGACCTCCAGCCCCAGTCTGTTTGTTTTTTCTCTCTCTCTTCTTCTCCTCCAATGTCTTGTTTTAATGACCTCCTTTCTCATGTCCGAATCAGCGGGCACCAGTCTGAGTTCTGTCAGTGTCATGAAAACAATTGAACAATAGACCGTTGTAATTCAATGATTGATGTCATCTGTTTAACGATAAGAGGATCACCGCAGTGAGAGTTACTTTACTGTAGTTGTGTTGACACGGCAACGAGGTTACACACACATTGTGGTATACATCAGGGGGGTTTCTGTCAATAATACCCGACCAGTCACCCGGGTTTCATGTCCTTTGCTTAACGATAGATGAGGAAAGACTGTTTCATTTCACACAGTATTAGAGAACACTAAAACAATCTGGACTACGAAAGGTTCAACGTCTGCATCCGCCGTGGGAAAACACACAGCCCTTCTTAGGAAAATAGATTTTAAAATACGTTTTTTAAGTGTCACTTTATTCTTTAAGCGTGTTTTTTTAATGTTGAGTTTTACTTGAAAAAACATCCATGAAGATTTAGATATACCCTGGTATTGATGACAACTAGCTACAAATCCGCCGCGTAACATACCGCTTCAAAAAATATAACGCTCACCTGCTGAAGGAATGTGGCTCAGTTAGCAAAGTTAGCAAATAAGTTAGCAAAGAGTATCATATTCTACACAGATAACAGAGCTGTGCCACTAGAGAGAGAGGTTGTAGAGGAGAACCAGAGAGTTAATGGGTCCATCGATTCTCCTATCTGATCTGCAGTGATGGTATGCAGCTCTAGCTGGATACAGTTTAATAAGGTTACTGGGAAGGAGAAGCTGAGCTTTAAATGAAAGGGAATCACAGTGAAATGTAACCTGCAAAACTGTTACTACTTATCCAGTGCATTCGATAAGTATTCAGACCCCTTGACTTGTTCCACATGTAGTTACGTTACAGCCTTGTTCTAAAATGGATTAAATAAAATATTTCCCTCATCAATCTACACACAACACCCCATAATGACAAAACAAAAACTAGTTTTTAGATATTTTTGCAAATGTATTAAAAATAAAAATAAGAAATGCCTTATTTACTTAAGACCCTTTTCTATGAGACTTGAAATTGAGCTCAGGTGCATCCTGTTTCCAATGATCATCATCGAGATGTTTCTACAACTTGATTGGAGTCCACCTGTGGTAAAATCTATTGATTGGACATGATTTGGAAAGGCACACACCTGTCTATATAAGGTCCCACAGTTGACAGGGCATGTCAGAGCAAAAACCAAGCCATGAGGTCGAACAAATCGTCCGTAGAGCTCAGAGACAGGATTGTGTCGAGGCACAGATCTGGGAAAGAGTACCAAAACATTTTTGCAGCATTGAAGGTCCCCAAGAACAGAGTGGCCTCCATCATTCTTAAATGGAAGACGTTTGGAACCACCAAGACTCCTCTTGTAGCTGACCACCTGGCCAAACTGAGCAATCGGGGGAGAAGGGCCTTGGTCAGGGAGGTGACCAAGAACCCGATGGTCAGTCTGACAGAGTTCCAGTTCCTCTGTGGAGATGGGAGAACCTTCCAGAAGGACAACCAGTTCAGCAGCATTCCACAAATCAGGCCTTTATGGTAGAGTGGACAGACAGAAGCCGCTCCTCAGTAAAAGGCACATGACAGCCTGCTTACAGTTTTCCAAAAGGCACCTAAAGACTCTCAGACAATGAGAAACAAGATTCTCTGGTCTGATGAAACCAAAATGTAACTATTTGGCCTGAATGCCAAGCTTCTAGTCTGGAGGAAACCTGGCATCATCCCTACGGTGAAGCATGGTCGTGGCAGCATCATGCTGTGGGGATGTTTTTCAGCGGCAGGGACTGGGAGACTAGTCAGGATTGAGGGAAAGATGAACGGAGCAAAGTACAGAGAGATCCTTGATGAAAACCTGCTCCAGAGCTCAGAACCTCAGACTGGGGCGAAGGTTCACCTTCCAACAGGACAACGACCCTACGGACAAAGCCAAGTCGACACAGGAGTGGCCTAGCCAGAGCCCAGACTAGAACCCGATCGAACACCTCTGGAGAGATCTGAAAATAGCTGTGTAGCGACACTCCCCATCCAACCTGACAGAGCTTGAGAGGATCTGCAGAGAAGAATGGGAGAATCTCCCCAAATACAGGTGTGCCAAGCTTGTAGCGTCATACCCAAGAAGACTCAAGGCTGTAATCGCTGCCGAAGGTGCTTCAACAAAGTCCTGAGTAAAGGGTCTGAATACTTATGGAAATGTGATATCCGTTTTATTTAAATTTTTTAAAAAAAAGCTGTTTTTGCTTTGTCATTATTGGGTATTGTGTGTAGATTGATGAAGGGAAAAAAACATTTAATACATTTTAGAATAAGGCTATAACGTAACAAAATGTGGAAAAAGTCAAGGGGTCTGAATACTTTCCGAATGCACTGTATACTGCAGGTATATCTGACTGATTGTCTGGGGGACAGAGGGAGAGGAGGGGTGGGAGACAGAGGGAGAGGAGGGGTGGGAGACGGAGGGGTGGGGGACAGAGGGACAGGAGGGGTGGGGGACAGAGGGAGAGGAGGGGTGGGGGACTGAGGGACAGGAGGGGTGGGGGACAGAGGGAGAGGAGGGGTGGGAGACAGAGGGACAGGAGGGGTGGGGGACAGAGGGAGAGGAGGGGTGGGAGACAGAGGGACAGGAGGGGTGGGGGACAGAGGGAGAGGAGGGGTGGGAGACAGAGGGACAGTAGGGGTGGGGGACAGGGGGGAAGGGGACAGAGAGACTGGAGGGGAGGGGGACAGAGGGACAGGAGGGGTGGGGGACAGAGGGACAGGAGGGGTGGGGGACAGAGGGAGAGGAGGGGTGGGGGACAGAGGGACAGGAGGGATGGGGAACAGCATCGACTAGAGCTACGGAAGCCATTTTGACAGTACTGTTATTGAACTAGTGGTAAGCATCGACTAGAGCTAAGGAAGCCATTTTGACAATACTGTTACTGAACGAGTGGTAAGCATCGACTAGAGCTACGGAAGCCATTTTGACAGTACTGTTACTGAACGAGTGGTAAGCATTGACTAGAGCTAAGGAAGCCATTTTGACAGTACTGTTATTGAACGAGTGGTAAGCATCGACTAGAGCTAAGGAAGCCATTTTGACAGTACTGTTACTGAACGAGTGGTAAGCATTGACTAGAGCTAAGGAAGCCATTTTGACAGTACTGTTATTGAACAAGTGGTAAGCATCGACTAGAGCTAAGGAAGCCATTTTGACAGTACTGTTATTGAACGAGTGGTAAGCATTGACTAGAGCTAAGGAAGCCATTTTGACAGTACTGTTATTGAACAAGTGGTAAGCATCGACTAGAGCTAAGGAAGCCATTTTGACAGTACTGTTATTGAACAAGTGGTAAGCATCGACTAGAGCTAAGGAAGCCATTTTGACAGTACTGTTATTGAACAAGTGGTAAGCATCGACTAGAGCTAAGGAAGCCATTTTAACAGTACTGTTACTGAACGAGTGGTAAGCATTGACTAGAGCTAAGGAAGCCATTTTGACAGTACTGTTACTGAACGAGTGGTAAGCATCGACGACAGCTACGGAAGCCATTTTGACAGTACTGTTACTGAACGAGTGGTAAGCATCGACGACAGCTACGGAAGCCATTTTGACAGTACTGTTACTAAACGAGTGGTAAGCATCGACTAGAGCTACGGAAGCCATTTTGACAGTACTGTTACAGAATGAGTGGTAAGCATCGACTAGAGCTAAGGAAGCCATTTTGACAGTAACCACACCCACATGGAAGATATACTGTATATCACCATAATAATACACAACCATTATCAAAATATAGACATTTGGTGTTCCAAGTACTGGTGTCATAATAAGTCATAACTCTAGAGATTATTTGATCTCAAAACTGTGGGAGGTGGTTTTCAGTGGCTTCACAGAGTAGAGGCGGTTAGCTACAGTTTGTATTGTTTAGCATTATAGCTAAAGCGCTAGTTAGCGTTAGCCAATTAGCTACAGTGTTCGTTAGCGTTAGCCTAATTAGCCAGCCGAGATAAAATCCACATTATGTGAGGTAATCCTTGGTCACAGCCTCTAGGAAGTTGGGCGCCGACATGAGGATGGTGAACGTGCCGATGATGGAGAAGATCGTGAACGCCACGAGACAAAGGCGATCCACGACCGCCGCCGCAAACTTCCACTCGCTGCAGACCGCCTCGCACTCGTCCTGCTCCCTGAACCTCTGGGCGATAAAATGAACTTCCTCCAGGATCCGCCCGATCTCCGGGATCTGGTCCACCGTCAACCTCCGGAGGATCCCCACATCCCGGTCGGAGAGTAGCGCCTCGTTGGGGGAACATGTTCCACCTGTCCCCGTGGTCTGACTACCAGCCCCTCCACTGCAGACCCCAACCCCAGAAGAGTCACTGCTAGGCGGGCAGCAGGGGTTATCGTGAGACCCTCCCAAGGATCCCATCCCTCCCATACCCACGGAGTGGTAGCCGAAGTAGAGGTTCATGTTGCCGTTGGTGGTTGAGGTATTGGAGGGCTGTCCCCCAGGGATGGAGCTCATCTGGATGGAGCTGCTGCTGGCGTGGTGAGGGGGAGGGTGGGAGTACTTGTAGCCTCCTGTGGTGGAGCTGGGGGTAGCAGTGGTGTTGGTGGAGGGGGTGGTCGTCTTGCGTTCCTCACCAGGCTTCTTCATGCGGAGGAACCAGGCGCACCAGTTGAGGAGGATGACACGCATCTAGAGAGGAAGTGGAGGCAGGGGTGAGGAAAGAGAGAGAGAGTGGGAGGAGAGATGGAGAAAAAGGGAGAGAGGAGAGAAAGGTGAAGACAGAGAAAGAAAGGTGGCAGCTCCCAAAAAGGGACAGTTTGCACTGATTTTAAACATTTTGGCATTTTTTAAACGTTTACGGTAAAAAAAGCAATAAAACACATACATCGTGAACATTACATTGTTGAGAAAAAAGGGCGATAGATAACGCTGTAAGGCACAGATGTACAAGGTATTCAGAGGTAGACCAGGTCTTCAGATGTACAAGGTATTCAGAGGTAGAATAGGTCTTCAGATGTACAAGGTATTCAGAGGTAGAATAGGTCTTCAGATGTACAAGGTATTCAGAGGTAGACCAGGTCTGCAGATGTACAAGGTATTCAGAGGTAGACCAGGTCTTCAGATGTACAAGGTATTCAGAGGTAGACCAGGTCTGCAGATGTACAAGGTATTCAGAGGTAGAGCAGGTCTTCAGATGTACAAGGTATTCAGAGGTAGAACAGGTCTGCAGATGTACAAGGTATTCAGAGGTAGAACAGGTCTTCAGATGTACAAGGTATTCAGAGGTAGACCAGGTCTTCAGATGTACAAGGTATTCAGAGGTAGACCAGGTCTTCAGATGTACAAGGTATTCAGAGGTAGAACAGGTCTTCAGATGTACAAGGTATTCAGAGGTAGAACAGGTCTTCAGATGTACAAGGTATTCAGAGGTAGACCAGGTCTGCAGATGTACAAGGTATTCAGAGGTAGACCAGGTCTGCAGATGTACAAGGTATTTAGAGGTAGAGCAGGTCTTCAGATGTACAAGGTATTCAGAGGTAGAACAGGTCTGCAGATGTACAAGGTATTCAGAGGTAGAACAGGTCTTCAGATGTACAAGGTATTCAGAGGTAGACCAGGTCTTCAGATGTAAAAGGTATTCAGAGGTAGACCAGGTCTTCAGATGTACAAGGTATTCAGAGGTAGAACAGGTCTTCAGATGTACAAGGTATTCAGAGGTAGAACAGGTCTTCAGATGTACAAGGTATTCAGAGGTAGACCAGGTCTGCAGATGTACAAGGTATTCAGAGGTAGAACAGGTCTTCAGATGTACAAGGTATTCAGAGGTAGAACAGGTCTTCAGATGTACAAGGTATTCAGAGGTAGACCAGGTCTTCAGATGTACAAGGTATTCAGAGGTAGACCAGGTCTTCAGATGTACAAGGTATTCAGAGGTAGAACAGGTCTTCAGATGTACAAGGTATTCAGAGGTAGACCAGGTCTTCAGATGTACAAGGTATTCAGAGGTAGACCAGGTCTTCAGATGTACAAGGTATTCAGAGGTAGACCAGGTCTGCAGATGTACAAGGTATTCAGAGGTAGAACAGGTCTTCAGATGTACAAGGTATTCAGAGGTAGACCAGGTCTTCAGATGTACAAGGTATTCAGAGGTAGACCAGGTCTTCAGATGTACAAGGTATTCAGAGGTAGACCAGGTCTTCGGATGTACACCAGCAGACTATGAGACAGAGAGGCTCTACGGAGCTGGAGATGGTTCATGTTTAAAACATGTATGGCCTGTCTGTGAGAGCTACTCATCCCCTCAGGCATCGTTTGTCTGCCAGGGCAGAAGTGACACTTCAGGAAGTGGCATATGTTACGATGACATAGGCCTAGTCAATGAGCCGTCTCTATGACTGAGCTACAGCCACTTTGTGTTCCAACGCTCTACAGGATCGTGGGAATATTGGATGGAAGTGGACTGACACTTTAAGATGTGAGATGAGATGACATCGGCCTAGTCAATGAGCAACGAGCTGTCTAGCGAAGGCCTTGGCGTGATCTGGTACCCCAGCAAAGCTTGTGTTACTCTTTCATTCTTGTGACGTGTCCCGGGGAAAGATGTATTTTGAGTTTTCTTGTATGACAGGATTTGACTGTTGTTGCTCTTACATTTACACTAATCCACTTCCTGTGACAACTCCCACGTTGGGGAGGAACTGAAGGGATTCTAAGATGAGTCTAAGGTGTTGTGGACACCATGGCCTTGTACCCACTGTGGTCCTACAGGATCAGAGTTGGTGAAGTCACACGAACGACAAACAAACTGAGCTTGTCCTGCTCTACGACTTCTACAACTCTACTCAAGCACAACCAGAGACAAGGACCACGAAGACAAATACAATCTATTTTTCCGTGTCAGACGTAAGTTGAACCGGAACTACTCTACGACTCAAGGCGTCACCTATGAGGACATGACACAAAGAGGTTAGCAGGAAATGTAATGTAACCATGGTTACCTACCCATTTAGGCATCTTTACCCCGTGAGGGTCGTGATGGTGGAACTGTAGAACGAGAACCGTGACGACGAGAGAGAGACCCACGATCATCATGGCGAATGAAAAATACTGGCCTGCAACAACAGAAATATACACTATAGATATCAATATTAGAAATCATTGTAGTGGGCTGGAAAACATAGAAATATAAATAATAGAATACTGGAAAGTACTGGGCAGAAACATAGAGATATAAAATACTGGAAAGTACTGGGTAGAAACATAGAGATATAGATTATTGAACACTGGAAAGTACTGGGCAGAAACATAGAGATATAGATTATTGAACACTGGAAAGTACTGGGCAGAAACATAGAGATATAAAATACTGGAAAGTACTGGGCAGGAACATAGAGATATAGATTATAGAACACTGGAAAGTACTGGGTAGGAACATAGAGATATAGATTACAGCACACTGGAAAGAGATGGATGAGGAAAGGTCGAAAAGAGAGGTATTTTAACAGGTGATTAACAAGTTATCCCCTGCTTCAGGATAGAGAGAGAAAGAGATAGAAAGAGGAGAGAGAGAAAGTCAGAGAGAGAAAGAGAGAGAGAAGGATAAAGAGAGAGAGAGAAAGAGAGAGAGAGAGATAAAGAGAGAGAGAGAGAGAATGATAAAGAGAGAGAGATAAAGAGAAAGAGAAGGATAAAGAGAGAGAGAGAGAGAGAGACACAGAGAGAGGTATTTTAACAGGAGATGAGAACAGTAACCACCTGTCTGCCTGAGGTGGTAACATCCCTAACACCCTGTCAGCCCTCTGAGCTCTTCATTCTATCAACCTCTCCTCTCTTTCCTGGCTATTGATTCCTTCCATCAATCATGTACTGGCACCCTATTCCCTACGTAGTGCACTACTTTTGACCAGTAGTACACGAAATAGGGAATAGGGTGCCATTTGGGAAGCAATCATGCAGTTCCTTCTACACCTCTCCTGTCTAGCTGACTAAAGCCTGAGGTAAATATCGGCTGCTAGGAGGGAAAGCAGAAGAACTTAGCGCTGTAATAAGAATGACTGTGTAGTGTGGAAACCGTATCAGTTAGATGTTTGGTCATGGGGTATTACACTGGGTTTATGAGTGGCTATTCTATACTTAACTGTGTGTGGTCGACTTACCAAGAAGGCAGAGGAGGCTGCTGAGGACAGGACGGCTCATAATAATGGCTGGAGCGTAATGGAATGGGATCCAAAACACCAGTTTGATACCGTTCCATTCACTCCATTTCAGCCAGTGTTATGAGTCATCCTCCCCTCAGCAGCCCCCACTGCCAGAAATACGGGCATAGCAAACAGACCTAAAGAAGAAACACATTCGTTTGAATTGGTTCCATGATTTAGCTTGGTATCTAGTGATGATATTGAACCACCAATCAATTCACAACTTGTATGAGCGTAATCATGTAAAATACATTAGTGCTTCTAAAAATAAATGACTGATGAGTCAATAGATGATCAATACTTTACCGATGAGAGGAACAGAGTCTGACGTAGCCGGCATGATTTCTGCTACCAGCAACATGAAGACAGTCAGAGACAGCAAGACAGTGATACCTGGGGGAGAGAGGGAGGGGGGTAGAGAGAGAGAGAAGGGTGGGAGTAGAGAGGGAGAGATGGATGGGGTAAAGAGGGAGAGAATGGTGGGGGTGGAGAGGGAGAGAAGGGTGGGAGTAGAGAGAGAGATGGGTGGGGGTAGAGAGAGAGAGAATGGTGGGGGTAGAGAGGGAGAGATGGGTGGTGGTAGAGAGGGAGAGATGGGTGGTGGTAGAGAGGGAGAGAAGGGTGGGGGTAGAGAGAGAGAGAATGGTGGGGGTAGAGAGGGAGAGATGGGTGGGGGTAGAGAGAGAGAGAATGGTGGGGGTAGAGAGGGAGAGAATGGTGGGGGTAGAGAGGGAGAGATGGGTGGGGGTAGAGAGGGAGAGATGGGTGGTGGTAGAGAGAGAGAGAATGGTGGGGGTAGAGAGGGAGAGAAGGGTGGGGGTAGAGAGAGAGAGAATGGTGGGGGTAGAGAGGGAGAGATGGGTGGGGGTAGAGAGGGAGAGATGGGTGGTGGTAGAGAGAGAGAGAATGGTGGGGGTAGAGAGGGAGAGAAGGGTGGGAGTAGAGAGGGAGAGAAGGGTGGGGGTAGAGAGAGAGAAGGGTGGGAGTAGAGAGGGAGAGATGGGTGGGGGTAGAGAGGGAGAGATGGGTGGTGGTAGAGAGGGAGAGAAGGGTGGGGGTAGAGAGGGAGAGAAGGGTGGGGGTAGAGAGGGAGAGATGGGTGGGGGTAGAGAGAGAGAGAAGGGTGGGGGTAGAGAAAGAGAGAATGGTGGGGGTAGAGAGGGAGAGATGGGTGGGGGTAGAGAGGGAGAGAAGGGTGGGGGTAAAGAGGGAGAGATGGGTGGGGGTAGAGAGAGAGAGAATGGTGGGGGTAGAGAGGGAGAGAATGGTGGGGGTAGAGAGAGAGAGAAGGGTGGGAGTAGAGAGGGAGAGATGGGTGGGGGTAGAGAGAGAGAGAATGGTGGGAGTAGAGAGGGAGAGATGGGTGGGGGTAGAGAGGGAGAGAAGGGTGGGGGTAGAGAGAGAGAAGGGTGGGAGTAGAGAGGGAGAGATGGGTGGGGGTAGAGAGGGAGAGATGGGTGGTGGTAGAGAGGGAGAGAAGGGTGGGGGTAGAGAGGGAGAAGGGTGGGGGTAGAGAGGGAGAGATGGGTGGGGGTAGAGAGGGAGAGAAGGGTGGGGGTAGAGAGAGAGAGAAGGGTGGGAGTAGAGAGGGAGAGAAGGGTGGGGGTAGAGAGGGAGAGATGGGTGGGGGTAGAGAGGGAGAGAAGGGTGGGGATAGAGAGGGAGAGAAGGGTGGTGGTAGAGAGGGAGAGATGGGTGGGGGTAGAGAGAGAGAGAATGGTGGGAGTAGAGAGGGAGAGATGGGTGGGGGTAGAGAGAGAGAGAAGGGTGGGGGTAGAGAGGGAGAGATGGGTGGGGGTAAAGAGGGAGAGAAAGGTGGGGGTAAAGAGGGAGAGAAAGGTGGTGGTAGAGGGAGAGAAGGGTGGTGGTAGAGAGGGAGAGAAGGGTGGGGGTAGAGAGGAGAGATGGGTGGGGGTAGAGAGGGAGAGATGGGTGGGGGTAGAGAGGGAGAGAAGGGTGGGAGTAGAGAGGAGAGATGGGTGGGTGTAGAGAGGGAGAGATGGGTGGTGGTAGAGAGGGAGAGAAGGGTGGGGGTAGAGAGGGAGAGAAGGGTGGTGGTAGAGAGGAGAGATGGGTGGTGGTAGAGAGGGAGAGAAGGGTGGGGGTAGAGAGGGAGAAGGGTGGGAGTAGAGAGGGAGAGAAGGGTGGGGGTAGAGAGGGAGAGAAGGGTGGGGGTAGAGAGGGAGAGATTAGAATATTGTTTTGCATAAAACCTTATTAGAATACTGGTTGGCATAAAATCAGAATTAGCATAAAGGAAGGAAAACAAAAGGATTAGTTTCGCTGCGCCCAGTGTCCTCGCAGAATGAGGTATGTGTGTGTGTCTCTGCATGTGTCTCTGTGTGTCTCTGTGTGTCTCTGCATGTGTCTCTGTGTGTCTCTGCATGTGTCTCTGTGCGTCTGTGTGTGTCTGTGTGTCTCTGTGTGTCTCTGTGTGTCTCTGTGTGTCTCTGTGTCTCTGTGTGTTTCTGTGTGTCTCTGTGTGTCTCTGTGTCTGTGTGTCTCTGCGTGTGTCTCTGCGTGTTTCTGCGTGTCTCTGCGTGTGTCTCTGTGTGTGTCTCTGCGTGTGTCTTTGCGTGTGTCTCTGTGTGTGTCTCTGTGTGTCTCTGTGTGTGTACATTCCTGTCCTGTGTGTGGAACCCTCCTCTCACCCAGGGAGATCTTCTCTCCAGAGTCTGCAGGCAGCAGGAAGACCAGCAGGGCCAGGCCAGAGATGAGAACACAGGGGATGAGGAGGTTGAGACCGTAGTACAGTGTTCTCCTCCTCATGGTGACAGTAAAGGTGACGTCAGGGTAGGGCTCCTTACAGCAGTCATAATATAGCTCGTTACGCTTCACTGGGACACCTGGGAAGAGGGGGGGGGGGGGCAGGTCAGATGGTCGTAACGATTATATAACATATTAACAACTCCATCAGATTTGAGACGAACCCCCCGTTTCCAGCATTCTGCAGAGTCTGGCATTGTGAGATGACCTTTAGACTTCATATCACACAACTTTCTGATAAGGTCAAACTGACAAGGTTTGCTTGAGACAAAAATGACCATCATAAACTGTCTGAAAACTTCCACTTTTCCAAATGACCCCAAACTAAATACCAGATTAATGTTGAGATGAATCTCCTAGTGCACCTTGTCCTCTGTATATGTATTCTGTCGTGTCTCCTGCCTCACACTCCGTAATGTACATCTAATTCCCATGTATTAATATCGCACAATGGTCTCCATCAGACACACGGACAGTGTGTGTTTGTGTGTGTGTGTGTGTGTGTGTGTGTGTGTGTGTGTGTGTGTGTGTGTGTGTGTGTGTGGACGTATGTGTGTGCGTGTGTGTGTGCGTGTGTGTGTGTGTGTGTGTGTGTGTGTGTGTGTGTGTGTGTGTGTGTGTGTGTGTGTGTGTGTGTGTGTGTGTGTGGACCAATGTGTGTGTGTGTGTGTGTGGACGTATGTGTGTGTGTGTGTGTGTGTGTGTGTGTGTGTGTGGAGGTATGTGTGTGTCAAGGAGAAATTGAAATGGTTCAATCACTCTGACGGCCTTTAATCATTGTAGGACGTCTAGCAGAGCACTGATTGGTCAGTGAGTTTGAGGATTTCAGACTTATCACTTCAAAGTATTATTCTTTTAACTGATTAAAACCTAGCATCTGAAAACCGTGTGTCTGTGTCTATACATGTGTGTGTATAGGACCGTAAACTAGGGTCCTATCGCTAAACGGAGCCTCAGGATGGCACCTTCTCTGGCAGAGGCACCAGGGCTGTGTCTGGAGCTGAGCCTGCTAGCTGCCTGGCCGTGCCCCAATTTAGTGAGCCTTTCCTGGGCCAGCTGTCACCTCACACCCCCCTGGTTACATACAGCCAGCTGTGTACTGTGTGTGTCTGTGTGTGTGTTGTGGTGTGGTGTGGTGTGTGTGTGTGTGTGTGTGTGTTGTGTTGTGTTGTGTTGTGGTGTGGTGTGGTGTGGTGTGGTGTGTGTGTGTGTGTCCAGTGGTGGAAAAAACACCCAATTGTCATACTTTTGTAAAGGGGAAGTCACCTTAATAGAAAATGACTCAAGTAGAAGTGAAAGTCACCCAGTAAAATAATGTAAATATCTGGTTTTAAATATACTTAAGTATCAAAAGTAAAAGTATAAATGATTTCAAATTCCTTATATTAAGCAAACCAGACGGCAACATTGTCTTGTTATTTGAATTCACGGAGAGCCAGGGGGCACACTCCAACACTCAGACCTCATTTACAAACCAAGCCTTTGTGTTTAGTGAGTCCGTCAGATCAGAGGCAGGATGGATGACCAGAGATGTTCTCTTGATAAGTGTGTGAAGTAGACCATTTTTCTGTCCTGTTAAACATTCAACATGCAATGAGTACTTTTGGATGTCAGTGAAAATGTATGGAGTAAAAACAACATTCTTTTCTTATGTAGTGAAGTAAAAGTAGTCAAAAATAGTAAATTAAAGTACAGATTCCCCCAAAAACGACTTAAGTATTAGATTATTTTGACTTAATTCCGCCACTGGCATTCCAACACTATTGAGGCATAATTCTGAGACCAGAGGCACGTTGGCACCATCCATCCAATGACAGATGACATGGGATGGGAAGAGCGTAGCTCAGGGAGGAGAATAGACCTGTAACACCACCTGGCCCGGTCACACTCAGAGCTGGACATTGATTGGCTGTCTAGCCCAGGGGACCAGGAACTGAAACAGAATCATTCAGGCAGCATGATAAGAGGCGTAACACCGGGCTCAATAATTGGCTGTCTAGCCCAGGGTCTAGAACAATCAGGATCAGAGAGGCATGGGACGCAGACACCTCCTTAAACAGGGCTGCATTCTGTCAGAGATCTACTGTAAGCACAGAATGTCTAATCCACATTGTACGGAATGTGCAGTATAAATAAAGATGGATTGGATTTGACTAGAGCGATGCAGTCTGCTTAGTGGTGGACAGGTCTGGAACAAAAGCCTGCACTCCCAGCAGCTCACCAGGAGGAGTGTTGACCACCGTACCACTGACTCTGCTGTAAAAAAAGTGAACCTCATTTCCTCCAGAGAGTTCCAGGGAGACACTCCTTCAGTCTCTTACCCACGAGATCCCACTCTCCGTTGGGGATGTATGAGGAGATGTCAACGTCCAGTATCTGGAGGTCCAGCAGCCAGCCGTTGTAGGTCCACGAGCCAAACTTCAGATCACACTTCTGGACGTCGAAGGGGAACCAGCGAACATCGATGTAGCATGTACTCTTCAGAATACCTGGGGGAGGGAAGGAGGAGAGGATGATGAGGAGAAGGAGGAGTGGGCAGTCTTGTCATATTCACATTTTGCCATCGTTGATTTCTGTCGATGATTTTCTATTGCTGAGTATACATTCAAGTTAATGCACTTCATATCAAATCAAACTTTATTAGTCGCATGCGTCGAATACAACAGGTGTAGACCTTACAGTTAAATGCTGAATACAACAGGTGTAGACCTTACAGTTAAATGCTGAATACAACAGGTGTAGACCTTACAGTTAAATGCTGAATACAACAGGTGTAGACCTTACAGTTAAATGCTGAATACAACAGGTGTAGACCTTACAGTTAAATGCAGACCTTACAGTTAAATGCTTACCTACAAGCCCTTAACCAACAATGCAGTTCAAGAAAGAGTTAAGAAAATATTTACCAAATAAAGTAAAAAAATATATAAAAAAGTAACACAATAAAATAACAATAATGAGGCTATATATAGGGGTCAGTGTGTGGGGGTTAAGGTTAGTAGAGGTCATTTGTCCATGTAGGTAGGGGTAAAGTGGGTGATGGGACTATACATAGATAATAAACAGTGAGTAGCAGCAGTGTAAAAACAAATGGAGGGGGGGGGGGGGTCAAATGTAATAGCCTGGTTGGCCATTTGGTTAGTTGTCTTATGGATTGGGGGTAGAACCTGTTAAGAAGGGTTTTGGTCCTAAACTTGGCGCTCCGGTACCGCTTGTCATTCGGTAGCAGAGAGAAGAGTCTATGACTTGGGGGTCTGGAGTCTGATTCATAGTGGCTAAGCATTGGGTTAAAGCCACCCTCCTCAAAGCACAAGTGTGGACCCAGTAACCCCTGGAACCTGGTAACCCACCTGGTGGAATGTACTGGCAGGATCCAGAGGAGTTGACCAGGACGTTGGTGTGGAAGGTAGCATCAAACCTCTCGTCTGCACTGGAGGAGAGAAGTGAAGAGACACAGATGAATGATCTGATAGATGTTGTATGGAGGATAACTAAGTCTGTTGTCATGGAGATAGAAATAAATAGAGGGGGCAAAACAGAGAGAGAAGGATAGAGAAGGAGAGAGAGAGAGGAGAGAGAGAGAGCGAGAGAGAGAAGGATAGAGGAGGAGAGAGAGAAGGATAGAGAGGGGGTGAAACAGAGAGAGAAACAGAGAGAGAAACAGAGAGAGGAGGAGAGAGAGAGGGCAAGAGAGAGAAGGATAGAGAGAGAGAGGAGAGAGAAGGATAGAGAAAGAGAGAGAGAACGGGAGAGAGAGAAACAGAGAGAGAAACAGAGAGGAGAGAGAGTAAGAGAGAAGAGAGAGAGAGAAACATCAGAGAAACAGACAGAAACAGAGAGAGAAACAGAGAGAGGAGGAGAGAGAGAGAGCGAGAGAGTGAAACAAAGAGGAGGAGAGAGAGAGAGAGAGAGAGAGAGAGAGAGAGAGAGAGAGAGAGAGAGAGAGAGAGAGAGAGAAGAGAGAAACAGAGAATCAGAGAGAAACAGAGAGAGGAGGAGAGAGATATATCTTAGACAGAGGGCTCAGTACTGAGCTAGACAGACAGTGTGTATATTATTGATCCGGTCCTCCTTCAGAAAGGGTTTCATCAGAGGTGGCTCAGCGTGTTGTGGGACTTGCTTCAGAAACACTACCATCAAACTGAGATACATCAGAAATACATCCGAACAAACACCATATATCACAGATATTACAGCCTGGACTAACCCCCCGTATCCCTGTTCACCCCCCGCATTCCTCCTCACCCCCCCGCATTCCTCCTCATCTCCGCATCCCTCCTCACCCCCCCACATCCCTCCTCACCCCCCCGCATTCCTCCTCATCTCGGCAACCCTCCTCACCCCCCCGCATTCCTCCTCATCTCCGCATCCCTCCTCAACCACCCGCATCCCTCCTCACCCCCCCGCATTCCTCCTCATCTCCGCATTCCTCCTCAACCCCCGCATTCCTCCTCACCCCCCCGCATTCCTCTTCATCTCCGCATCCCTCCTCACCCCCCGCATTCCTCCTCATCTCCGCATCCCTCCTCACCCCCCCACATCCCTCCTCACCCCCCCCGCATTCCTCCTCATCTCGGCAACCCTCCTCACCCCCCCGCATTCCTCCTCATCTCCGCATCCCTCCTCAACCACCCGCATCCCTCCTCACCCCCCCGCATTCCTCCTCATCTCCGCATTCCTCCTCAACCCCCGCATTCCTCCTCACCCCCCCGCATTCCTCCTCATCTCCGCATCCGTCCTCACCCCCCGCATTCCTCCTCATCTCCGCATCCCTCCTCACCCCTCCTCACCCCCCCGCATCCCTCCTCACCCCCCCCGCATTCCTCTTCATCTCCGCATCCCTCCTCAACCACCCGCATCCCTCCTCACCCCCCCGCATTCCTCCTCATCTCCGCATTCCTCCTCAACCCCCGCACTCCTCCTCACCCCCCCGCATTCCTCTTCATCTCCGCATCCCTCCTCACCCCCCGCATTCCTCCTCATCTCCGCATCCCTCCTCACCCCCCGCATTCCTCCTCATCTCCGCATCCCTCCTCACCCCCCCTCATCCCTCCTCATCCCTCCTCACCCCCCGCATCCCTCCTCACCCCCCCTCATCCCTCCTCACCCCCCCGCATCCCTCCTCACCCCCCCTCATCCCTCCTCACTCCCCGCATCGCTCCTCACCCCCCCGCATCCCTCCTCACCCCCCCGCATTCCTCCTCATCTCCGCATCCCTCCTCACCCCCCTGCATTCCTCCTCATCTCCGCATCCCTCCTCACCCCCCCGCATTCCTCCTCATCTCCGCATCCCTCCTCACCCCCCCGCATTCCTCCTCACCCCCCCGCATCCCTCCTCACCCCACCGCATTCCTCCTCATCTCCGCATCCCTCCTCACCCCCCCGCATCCCTCCTCACCCCCCCGCATCCCTCCTCACCCCCCGCATTCCTCCTCATCTCCGCATCCCTCCTCACCCCCCCGCATCCCTCCTCATCTCTGCATCCCTCCTCACCCCCCCTCATCCCTCCTCACCCCCCGCATCCTTCCTCACCCCCCCTCATCCCTCCTCACCCCCCGCATCCCTCCTCACCCCCCCTCATCCTTCCTCACCCCCCGCACCCCTCACCCCCCCTCATCCCTCCTCACCCCCCTTCATCCCTCCTCACCCCCGCATCCCTCCTCACCCCCCCGCATCCCTCCTCACCCCCCCGCATCCCTCCTCACCCCCCCGCATCCCTCCTCACCCCCCCGCATCCCTCCTCACCCCCCCGCATCCCTCCTCACCCCCCGCATTCCTCCTCATCTCCGCATTCCTCCTCATCTCCGCATCCCTCCTCACCCCCCGCATCCCTCCTCACCCCCCTCATCCCTCCTCACCCCCCGCATCCCTCCTCACCCCCCCGCACCCCTCACCCCCCCTCATCCCTCCTCACCCCCCGCACCCCCCCTCATCCCTCCTCACCCCTCACCCCCCCTCATCCCTCCTCACCCCCCCGCATCCCTCCTCACCCCCCCGCATCCCTCCTCACCCCCCCGCATCCCTCCTCACCCCCCCGCATCCGTCCTCACCCCCCCGCATCCCTCCTCACTCCCCGCATTCCTCCTCATCTCCGCATTCCTCCTCATCTCCGCATCCCTCCTCACCCCCCGCATCCCTCCTCACCCCCCTCATCCCTCCTCACCCCCCGCATCCCTCCTCACCCCCCGCACCCCTCACCCCCCCTCATCCCTCCTCACCCCCCGCACCCCCCCTCATCCCTCCTCACCCCTCACCCCCCCTCATCCCTCCTCACCCCCCCCTCATCCCTCCTCACCCCCCGCATCCCTCCTCACCCGCATCCCATCCTTACTGCCCAGAAATATATTAAAACATTTTGGGGGAAAAGGAGTGATTGATTGGAGAAAATTGGCTTTTGACCTTCACTGGTGAATATTGCTTCTACAGATCAGATCCTACCATAAGTGCCTAGAGGGTAGGATTGAGAGATTGTCTCTCATAATGGGAAACAATGAGTAATAAATGAAAGTGCTCATCTTCCCGAAAAAGGAGATAAAAATTCTCCTGATTCATGCAGACGTCCATTAGTCTGTTTTGAAATGATGAGTGGTTACGTGACTGATGCCACAAGAACAGGAAGTGGATTGAAAACAACCTACATTATTGGCTGATGCGCAACAAGCCCTTGCACTAAATGCAAGCAACAACAAAAACGACTGTAACCAAACCCAAAAGAAGACATCACGATTTACATAATTTAAAGTTGATTTATTGCTGCATGTCCCTGTCCTAATCGGATATGATAATTGTTCCATTTGTTCAGACTACAGGAAGCTGCAGGCCTGGTTGTTAGGATTCATCCAAACATTGACTGTCACCCAAATGGCACCATATTCCCTAAATAGTGCACTACTTTGGACCTATGGGCCCTGGTGAAAAGTAGTGCACTGAACAGGAAATAGAGGGTCGTTTAGAACACACTCTGATAATCACCCATTGTCCAAGAATAAAGGTTTGTAAATTAGCAGCGTTGTAGAGGCCTGTTGAATAGAAATTACTAATGCTGGTTAGGAAGTTATAAATCATTTAAAAAATGTTTTGTTTTCTTGTACTTCGAACCATCCATCCACACTGTTGTACCTTGTACAGTGTTTCTCTGTTTTAATCAACATTTAGTAACTTAATGAATCGATTAATAATGTTTTTTTAAACTACATAATCCAACTAGCGCATGTAGGTTTATGACTATGAATCAATAATCACACAACATCATATTAAACAATTAATATGATTCATATATCTTGTTTAATATGATTCATATATCCTGTTTAATATGATTCAAATATCCTGTTTAATATGATTCAAATATCCTGTATAATATGATTCATATATCCTGTATAATATGATTCATATATCTTGTTTAATATGATTCATATATCTTGTTTAATATGACTCATATATCTAGTTTAATATGATTCATATATCTTGTTCAATGTGATTCATATATCTTGTTTAATATGACTCATATATCTAGTTTAATATGATTCATATATCTTGTTTAATATGACTCACATATCTAGTTTAATATGATTCATATATCTTGTATAATATGATTCATATATCATGTTTAATATGATTCATATATCTTGTTTAATATGACTCATATATCTAGTTAAAATGATTCATATATCTAGTTTAATATGATTCATATATCTAGTTTAATATGACTCATATATCTAGTTTAATATGATTCATATATCTTGTTTAATATGACTCATATATCTAGTTTAATATGATTCATATATCTTGTTAAATGTGATTCATATATCTTGTCTAAACGAATCGTATTAAACAAGATATACGAATCATACAGAGCTACACAAACAAACAGAAGTTGTTTCACAAAGGTCAACAAGGTGCCTGAAGGTTACACACCTCAAAAAGGAAGTATGCTCAAAATATAGATAATGTTTATCAGAATCCCTTAAGGAAAGCATTGTACTGGGTTTCAGACAGACAAAGGGAATACATGTACAGAATACAAACACTTTATTCCTTCAATATCACAGCTTCCTCCTTCAGGTAGAAGCTCCTCTCCAAATCTCTACACTGCTTATAGAAATGTCCTCTCAAAACACTGTGTAGAAAATGTTGTGTGTGTGTGTGTGTGTGTGTCTGTCTGTGTGTCTGTGTCTGTGTGTGTGTGGCTGTGTGTGTGTGTGTGTGGCTGTGTGTGTGTGTGCGTCCTGCTTCATCCTGTGAAAACACTACAGACAGAAACACAATGACTGGTGTTCAGAATCTCGGTCTTAGGATGGAAAGGAACATCTTCTCAGATTGATGTCTTGTGTCACGACAGAGAGTCCGATAGGTTCATATGACAGGTACATTAAAGCCACCATGGTATTGGATATGAAGACAGCGGGCTTATAGCTCTACAATACTCAGGGAAGTCACAATGGCAGGTTGAGAGCAGAAATGGAAATATCTTACCTACATCTCACAGGGACGATGTATTTATTTCATATGTCTCACCTTCTCACTCTCTTGTATGTGAGGAAAGGATCAGGTAGAACGATTACAGGGAAAGACACAGGTCATCTGCAGGAACGGACCTTTCCTACATATCTGACTTCCTGTTCCTCTTCCTGTTTCTCTTCCTTCCTTCCTTCCCTTTTCCCATCTGTAAATCTTCAGCTCCCTCCATCTATTCTTCGTCCAGGACTATAATGTTAGTGATCGCTGATCCTGACCATCACCTGCTTAATGTTCTGTATCATCCTATTAGACACACGCTCACACACACACACACCACTGAAACACACACGCACACACACACCACTGAAACACACGCTCACACACACACACACACACACACACACACACACACACACACACACACACACACACACACACACACACACACACACACACACACACACACACACACACACACACACACACACACACACACACACACACACACACACCACACACACACACAACCTCATCAAGAACATCTCCATCACCTTAAACAACGTAGCACAGACACCATATGACATCCATCAACAGCATGTTATCTTGTTGTCCGTCCTCCATTCCAAGGAGGGAGTGAGAGAGTGAGTCATCAACAGCATGTTATCTTGTTGTCTGTCCTCCATTACAAGGAGGGAGTGAGAGAGTGAGTCATCAACAGCATTGACATCATATTCTCTCTTGTTATAATGACTCTTTCATCCACTGACACTTACAATTACCACCAGCATGACGCTCCGGGTTCAGAACGGCTGTTAACGTCAACTGTAATGACGCTGTTAAAATGTGCTCGTGGGTCGGAGTGAGACATGGGAGACAAAAGGTTCTGCAGTGGGTGGTTTTAGTACATGCTCCTCCCCCCCGTTGTGTTCTGGGCTTTTATTGGTTCAAATAGAAAGGCAGACGTTCTGTGTTGTTTCTTCTCCTTCAGAGTCATAACCCTGATCCAGTGGAATTAGTTACTTTTTGTCCGTCACATACTGTACATACTATTCTGGAGTAATACTGACATACGGGAGTACGGCATGGTTGGAACATTTCTAAAGCTGTGACAACAACACTCTTAATAACTTCCTGGCTACAGAAAAAGGTGACATATCTCATTTCAAAGCAAGTGTAGCTCATCTGAAAATGTGTGTTAATTCTCTTCTCTTAAATGTAATTGGAATTTTCTCCATCTTCTCCCCTCCATATTCTGTCTATTTCCCTGGATAAATAAGGCAACATGAATCTGTTTTCTCAAAGCAAGTTTAGCCTTAATCTGGAAGCCTGTTCCGGAGGTCCTGAGGCAATGAGGTTTAGCTCTCAGGGATGCAAACACAAGTGGACAGTTTTCACAGGCTGTCCTGCTGAATCAGGGTCGAGAGCTTCAAGGTCCTCAGTGTCCAAATCCCTAAGGACTTAAAATAGTGTGACAGCACCTCTTCCCCCTCAGGAGTGTGAAAAGGTTTGGCATGGGCTCTCAGAACCTCAAAAAGTTCTACAGCTGTTCCACTGTGAGCATCTTGACGGGCTGCATCACTGCTTGGTATGGTAATACCACCGCCTTCAATCGCATGGTGCTACAGAGGGTGGTGCGGACAGCCCAGTACGTCACTGGGGCCGAGCTCCCTGTCATCCAGGACCTCTATACCAGAGGGTGGTGCGGACAGCCCAGTACATCACTGGGGCCGAGCTCCCTGCCATCCAGGACCTCTATACCAGAGGGTGGTGAGGACAGCCCAGTACATCACTGGGGCCGAGCTCCCTGCCATCCAGGACCTCTATACCAGAGGGTGGTGAGGACAGCCCAGTACATCACTGGGGCCGAGCTCCCTGTCATCCAGGACCTCTATACCAGAGGGTGGTGAGGACAGCCCAGTACATCACTGGGGCCGAGCTCCCTGTCATCCAGGACCTCTATACCAGAGGGTGGTGAGGACAGCCCAGTACATCGCTGGGGCCGAGCTCCCTGTCATCCAGGACCTCTATACCAGAGGGTGGTGAGGACAGCCCAGTACATCACTGGGGCCGAGCTCCCTGCCATCCAGGACCTCTATACCAGAGGGTGGTGAGGACAGCCCAGTACATCACTGGGGCCGAGCTGCTTGCCATCCAGGACCCCCTGCCATCCAGTCTCTCTGCACACTCACAGGGCCCTACACACACACACACACACACACACACACACACACACACACACACACACACACACACACACACACACACACACACACACACACACACACACACACACACACACACACACACACACACACACACACACACACACACACACACACACACACACACACACACACACATACATTTATACTGACTACACAACCACTCACATACAAGCTGCTGCTACTCTATTTATCTAATATCCTGTTGTCTAGTCACCTTACCCTTATACATATCTACCTCCATCACTATACATATCTACCTCCATCACTCCAGTATCCCTGTCCCCTTACCCCTATACATATCTACCTCCATCACTCCAGTATCCCTGTCACCTTACCCCTATACATATCTACCTCCATCGCTCCAGTATCCCTGTCACCTTACCCCTATACATATCTACCTCCATCACTCCAGTATCCCTGTCACCTTACCCCTATACATATCTACTTCCATCACTCCAGTATCCCTGTCACCTTATCCCTATACATATCTACTTCCATCACTCCAGTATCCCTGTCACCTTATCCCTATACATATCTACCTCCATCACTCCAGTATCCCTGTCACCTTACCCCTATACATATCTACCTCCATCACTCCAGTATCCCTGTCACCTTACCCCTATACATATCTACCTCCATCACTCCAGTATCCCTGTCACCTTACCCCTATACATATCTACCTCCATCACTCCAGTATCCCTGTCACCTTACCCCTATACATATCTACCTCCATCACTCCACTATCCCTGTCTCCTTACCCCTATACATATCTACCTCCATCACTCCAGTGTCCCTGTCACCTTACCCCTATACATATCTACCTCCATCACTCCAGTATCCCTGTCACCTTACCCCTATACATATCTACCTCCATCACTCCAGTATCCCTGTCACCTTACCCCTATACATATCTACCTCCATCGCTCCAGTATCCCTGTCACCTTACCCCTATACATATCTACCTCCATCGCTCCAGTATCCCTGTCACCTTACCCCTATACATATCTACCTCCATCACTCCAGTATCCCTGTCACCTTACCCCTATACATATCTACTTCCATCACTCCAGTATCCCTGTCACCTTATCCCTATACATATCTACTTCCATCACTCCAGTATCCCTGTCACCTTATCCCTATACATATCTACCTCCATCACTCCAGTATCCCTGTCACCTTACCCCTATACATATCTACCTCCATCACTCCAGTATCCCTGTCACCTTACCCCTATACATATCTACCTCCATCACTCCAGTATCCCTGTCACCTTACCCCTATACATATCTACCTCCATCACTCCAGTATCCCTGTCACCTTACCCCTATACATATCTACCTCCATCACTCCACTATCCCTGTCTCCTTACCCCTATACATATCTACCTCCATCACTCCAGTGTCCCTGTCACCTTACCCCTATACATATCTACCTCCATCACTCCAGTATCCCTGTCACCTTACCCCTATACATATCTACCTCCATCACTCCAGTATCCCTGTCACCTTACCCCTATACATATCTACCTCCATCACTCCAGTATCCCTGTCACCTTACCCCTATACATATCTACCTCCATCACTCCAGTATCCCTGTCACCTTACCCCTATACATATCTACCTCCATCACTCCAGTATCCCTGTCACCTTACCCCTATACAAATCTACCTCCATCACTCCAGTATCCCTGTCACCTTACCCCTATACATATCTACCTCCATCACTCCAGTATCCCTGTCACCTTACCCCTATACATATCTACCTCCATCACTCCAGTATCCCTGTCACCTTACCCCTATACATATCTACCTCCATCACTCCAGTATCCCTGTCACCTTACCCCTATACATATCTACCTCCATCACTCCAGTATCCCTGTCACCTTACCCCTATACATATCTACCCCCATCACTCCAGTATCCCTGTCACCTTACCCCTATACATATCTACCTCCATCACTCCAGTATCCCTGTCACCTTACCCCTATACATATCTACCTCCATCACTCCAGTATCCCTGTCACCTTACCCCTATACATATCTACCTCCATCACTCCAGTATCCCTGTCACCTTACCCCTATACATATCTACCTCCATCACTCCAGTATCCCTGTCACCTTACCCCTATACATATCTACCTCCATCACTCCAGTATCCCTGTCACCTTACCCCTATACATATCTACCTCCATCACTCCAGTATCCCTGTCACCTTACCCCTATACATATCTACCCCCATCACTCCAGTATCCCTGTCACCTTACCCCTATACATATCTACCTCCATCACTCCAGTATCCCTGTCACCTTACCCCTATACATATCTACGTCCATCACTCCAGTATCCCTTTCACCTTACCCCTATACATATCTACTTCCATCACTCCAGTATCCCTGTCACCTTCCCCCTATACATATCTACCTCCATCACTCCAGTATCCCTGTCACCTTACCCCTATACATATCTACCTCCATCACTCCAGTATCCCTGTCACCTTCCCCCTATACATATCTACCTCCATCACTCCAGTATCCTTGTCACCTTATCCCTATACATATCTACCTCCATCGCTCCAGTATCCCTGCAAATTGTTAATATGGTACTGGAACTGACCCTGTATATAGTCACCTCGCTTAAATACTATATCATGTTCTTCTTGTGTGTTTTTGTTCTACATTGTTATTGATCACTATATTGTTATTGATTACTACATTGTTATTGATTACTTCAGTGTTATTGATCACTACATTGTTATTGATTACTTCAGTGTTATTGATTACTACATTGTTATTGATTACTTCAGTGTTATTGATCACTACATTGTTATTGATTACTTCAGTGTTATTGATTACTACATTGTTATTGATCACTACATTGTTATTGATCACTACATTGTTATTGATTACTACATTGTTATTGATCACTACATTGTTATTGATCACTACATTGTTATTGATCACTACATTGTTATTGATCACTACATTGTTATTGATCACTACATTGTTATTGATCACTATATTGTTATTGATCACTACATTGTTATTGATCACTACATTGTTATTGATCACTACATTGTTATTGATTACTACATTGTTATTGATCACTATATTGTTATTGATCACTACATTGTTATTGTTATTGTTATTGATTACTACATTGTTATTGATCACTACTTTGTTATTGATCACTACATTGTTATTGATCACTACATTGTTATTGATCACTACATTGTTATTGTTATTGTTATTGATTACTACATTGCTATTGATCACTACATTGTTATTGATCACTACATTGTTATTGATTACTACATTGTTATTGATTACTACATTGTTGGGGTTAGAGCTGCAAGAAAGGCCTTTCACTGTACTTGTGCATGTGACATTAAACCTTGAAACTTAACACTGTCAGCTACCTCAGAGGTCCCAGGTTCCCTGGCTGGTTCCTTCAACCCAACCCAGTCTGACAGCTCAACGGAAGAGGGCAAGAAACACGCACACATCCTGTCCCCTAGACACACTCACATCCTGTCCCCTAGACAGGTCTCAAACAGACTGTGGGTATTGTTGTCTACTTCTACCCTGTCACAGTGGGTAATCGCCAGGTGACATGTTCCTAGACGTCAGTATGATTCCCGTACCGGCGTCAGACAGCCAGCAACCTCAGTAGACTAGCCGATGTTTCAGAACTAAAACGCTGTTGTTTGAAGTGTACCATATCATCCAAAATATTTTTGGGGAGTCTATCCCTAATGCTATATCAGTATTGAATTAAATCTACCATACCATCAACATCCATGTCTATCTACTAACTGTTTCAGTTATTAACTAGGTCTGGCACCACTGAGAGCAGGCGGGGGCAGAGTTACGATTCATGGTTCATTGAAAAAACAAAATGGCTGACGTCACCATTTGTAAGGCACTGTGGGAGGGGTTCTGCTAGAGCGCTCCCTGAATCAGTGAGCTGTACAGAACCATATTACCTCTCCATTTATCTCCATGGACTGGATCCTGCTACTGACAACACAGAGGCGTACAGGGACAGGAGAGATAGAGGCTACGAGCCAGGTTAGATGTTTTGCAGAGACTACAGTTTGGTGAGCATGTAAGAAAAAAGCAAAAAAGACAAGTAAAATCAATCGAAGGAAATGAATGAGTAGATGCACTGTTTTAGCTGTTACATTTTTTGTCTCTTCTGTTTTGAAAACAATATTATGTCAACTTTCAGTGGAATCCCTTGGTAATTCTATCCCTGTTAAGTGGACAATACACAAACACTGATTTCGTCATCCAGCTACTTCCTACATATTACCCATCATGGCAATGGGCCACAGATGCAAAGCCTCATGGGTATTGTGGTTTATTAATGTCCTGCAGGCAATCAATTCGTAGTCATTTCATTAGTCCACGCTCTGACCAAGGGTGAAATCAAACCACAGGGGAGTTGTCTGTCTACAACTGGGTTACTTAGTGGACTAAAGTGTATCAATTGAACTCCTCTAGGAGAACATTAACACCAGTAGCCTGCTACTGCTAACGTAACGTAGCAGGCGTGGAAAAGACGACTGAGCGGAGTCCCCACTTCCGTTTTTCAGGGGAAATGGAAGTTAGGTTGAAAATACTGTATCCCTGAAATCCAGAAACATCTGCTTACTTCTACTGCAGACATTGGTTCAGTTTGTTTTGTCAACTTCAGCTCCTTCTCCTGACATACATAGGCTACTGTCCAAATCTTGCCAGACCCATTTATCCCATACTAGAATACAGTAGATTACAGTAACATAAGCCATTCATACATCATAGCTCTATGCTTATTGGTTGAGACCGTGGCAGTGAGGGCCTACCTGTTGTAGAGGAGGATATCAGGAACCCAGATCTGATTGGAGGGGAAACGAAGGTTCTGAACACCTGGGGAGTTCTCTGGGTTCCAGGAGAGGTAAGTATCTGTCCAGTGCTAGAAGAGAGAGGAGAGGTAAGTATCTGTCCAGTGCTAGAAGAGAGAGGAGAGAAGAGGAGGAGAGGTAAGTATATGTCCAGTGCTAGAAGAGAGAGGAGAGAAGAGGAGGAGAGGTAAGTATCTGTCCAGTGCTAGAAGAGAGAGGAGAGAAGAGAGAGGAGAGGTAAGTATCTGTCCAGTGCTAGAAGAGAGAGGAGAGAAGAGAGAGGAGAGGTAAGTATATGTCCAGTGCTACAAGAGAGAGGAGAGAAGAGAGAGGAGAGGTAAGTATCTGTCCAGTGCTACAAGAGAGAGGAGAGGTAAGTATCTGTCCAGTGCTAGAAGAGAGAGGAGAGAAGAGAGAGGAGAGGTAAGTATCTGTCCAGTGCTAGAAGAGAGAGGAGAGAAGAGGAGGAGAGGTAAGTATCTGTCCAGTGCTAGAAGAGAGAGGAGAGGTAAGTATCTGTCCAGTGCTAGAAGAGAGAGGAGAGGTAAGTATCTGTCCAGTGCTAGAAGAGAGAGGAGAGAAGAGAGAGGAGAGGTAAGTATCTGTCCAGTGCTAGAAGAGAGAGGAGAGAAGAGGAGGAGAGGTAAGTATCTGTCCAGTGCTAGAAGAGAGAGGAGAGAAGAGAGAGGAGAGGTAAGTATCTGTCCAGTGCTAGAAGAGAGAGGAGAGAAGAGGAGGAGAGGTAAGTATCTGTCCAGTGCTAGAAGAGAGAGGAGAGAAGAGGAGGAGAGGTAAGTATCTGTCCAGTGCTAGAAGAGAGAGGAGAGAAGAGGAGGAGAGGTAAGTATCTGTCCAGTGCTAGAAGAGAGAGGAGAGAAGAGGAGGAGAGGTAAGTATCTGTCCAGTGCTAGAAGAGAGAGGAGAGAAGAGGAGGAGAGGTAAGTATCTGTCCAGTGCTAGAAGAGAGAGGAGAGAAGAGGGGGAGAGGTAAGTATCTGTCCAGTGCTAGAAGAGAGAGGAGAGGTAAGTATCTGTCCAGTGCTAGAAGAGAGAGGAGAGAAGAGGAGGAGAGGTAAGTATCTGTCCAGTGCTAGAAGAGAGAGGAGAGAAGAGGAGGAGAGGTAAGTATATGTCCAGTGCTAGAAGAGAGAGGAGAGAAGAGAGAGGAGAGGTAAGTATCTGTCCAGTGCTAGAAGAGAGAGGAGAGAAGAGAGAGGAGAGGTAAGTATCTGTCCAGTGCTAGAAGAGAGAGGAGAGAAGAGGAGGAGAGGTAAGTATCTGTCCAGTGCTAGAAGAGAGAGGAGAGGTAAGTATCTGTCCAGTGCTAGAAGAGAGAGGAGAGAAGAGAGAGGAGAGGTAAGTATCTGTCCAGTGCTAGAAGAGAGAGGAGAGAAGAGGAGGAGAGGTAAGTATCTGTCCAGTGCTAGAAGAGAGAGGAGAGAAGAGGAGGAGAGGTAAGTATCTGTCCAGTGCTAGAAGAGAGAGGAGAGAAGAGGAGGAGAGGTAAGTATCTGTCCAGTGCTAGAAGAGAGAGGAGAGGTAAGTATCTGTCCAGTGCTAGAAGAGAGAGGAGAGAAGAGGAGGAGAGGTAAGTATCTGTCCAGTGCTAGAAGAGAGAGGAGAGGTAAGTATCTGTCCAGTGCTAGAAGAGAGAGGAGAGAAGAGGAGGAGAGGTAAGTATCTGTCCAGTGCTAGAAGAGAGAGGAGAGAAGAGAGAGGAGAGGTAAGTATCTGTCCAGTGCTAGAAGAGGAGGAGAGGTAAGTATCTGTCCAGTGCTAGAAGAGAGAGGAGAGAAGAGGAGGAGAGGTAAGTATCTGTCCAGTGCTAGAAGAGAGAGGAGAGAAGAGAGAGGAGAGGTAAGTATATGTCCAGTGCTAGAAGAGAGAGGAGAGAAGAGGAGGAGAGGTAAGTATCTGTCCAGTGCTAGAAGAGAGAGGAGAGAAGAGAGAGGAGAGGTAAGTATATGTCCAGTGCTAGAAGAGAGAGGAGAGAAGAGGAGGAGAGGTAAGTATCTGTCCAGTGCTAGAAGAGGAGGAGAGGTAAGTATCTGTCCAGTGCTAGAAGAGAGAGGAGAGAAGAGGAGGAGAGGTAAGTATCTGTCCAGTGCTAGAAGAGAGAGGAGAGAAGAGAGAGGAGAGGTAAGTATCTGTCCAGTGCTAGAAGAGGAGGAGAGGTAAGTATCTGTCCAGTGCTAGAAGAGAGAGGAGAGAAGAGGAGGAGAGGTAAGTATCTGTCCAGTGCTAGAAGAGAGAGGAGAGAAGAGAGAGGAGAGGTAAGTATATGTCCAGTGCTAGAAGAGAGAGGAGAGAAGAGGAGGAGAGGTAAGTATCTGTCCAGTGCTAGAAGAGAGAGGAGAGAAGAGGAGGAGAGGTAAGTATCTGTCCAGTGCTAGAAGAGAGAGGAGAGAAGAGGGGGAGAGGTAAGTATCTGTCCAGTGCTAGAAGAGAGAGGAGAGAAGAGGAGGAGAGGTAAGTATCTGTCCAGTGCTAGAAGAGAGAGGAGAGAAGAGGAGGAGAGGTAAGTATCTGTCCAGTGCTAGAAGAGAGAGGAGAGAAGAGGGGGAGAGGTAAGTATATGTCCAGTGCTAGAAGAGAGAGGAGAGAAGAGGAGGAGAGGTAAGTATCTGTCCAGTGCTAGAAGAGAGAGGAGAGAAGAGGAGGAGAGGTAAGTATCTGTCCAGTGCTAGAAGAGAGAGGAGAGAAGAGGGGGAGAGGTAAGTATATGTCCAGTGCTAGAAGAGAGAGGAGAGAAGAGAGAGGAGAGGTAAGTATCTGTCCAGTGCTAGAAGAGAGAGGAGAGAAGAGAGAGGAGAGGTAAGTATCTGTCCAGTGCTAGAAGAGAGAGGAGAGAAGAGGAGGAGAGGTAAGTATCTGTCCAGTGCTAGAAGAGAGAGGAGAGAAGAGGAGGAGAGGTAAGTATATGTCCAGTGCTACAAGAGAGAGGAGAGGTAAGTATCTGTCCAGTGCTAGAAGAGAGAGGAGAGAAGAGGAGGAGAGGTAAGTATCTGTCCAGTGCTAGAAGAGAGAGGAGAGAAGAGAGAGGAGAGGTAAGTATCTGTCCAGTGCTAGAAGAGAGAGGAGAGAAGAGAGAGGAGAGGTAAGTATCTGTCCAGTGCTAGAAGAGAGAGGAGAGAAGAGAGAGGAGAGGTAAGTATCTGTCCAGTGCTAGAAGAGAGAGGAGAGAAGAGGAGGAGAGGTAAGTATCTGTCCAGTGCTAGAAGAGAGAGGAGAGAAGAGGAGGAGAGGTAAGTATCTGTCCAGTGCTAGAAGAGAGAGGAGAGAAGAGGAGGAGAGGTAAGTATCTGTCCAGTGCTAGAAGAGAGAGGAGAGAAGAGAGAGGAGAGGTAAGTATCTGTCCAGTGCTAGAAGAGAGAGGAGAGAAGAGGAGGAGAGGTAAGTATCTGTCCAGTGCTAGAAGAGAGAGGAGAGAAGAGGAGGAGAGGTAAGTATCTGTCCAGTGCTAGAAGAGAGAGGAGAGAAGAGGAGGAGAGGTAAGTATCTGTCCAGTGCTAGAAGAGAGAGGAGAGAAGAGGAGGAGAGGTAAGTATCTGTCCAGTGCTAGAAGAGAGAGGAGAGAAGAGAGAGGAGAGGTAAGTATCTGTCCAGTGCTAGAAGAGAGAGGAGAGAAGAGGAGGAGAGGTAAGTATCTGTCCAGTGCTAGAAGAGAGAGGAGAGAAGAGGAGGAGAGGTAAGTATCTGTCCAGTGCTAGAAGAGAGAGGAGAGAAGAGGAGGAGAGGTAAGTATCTGTCCAGTGCTAGAAGAGAGAGGAGAGAAGAGGAGGAGAGGTAAGTATCTGTCCAGTGCTAGAAGAGAGAGGAGAGAAGAGGAGGAGAGGTAAGTATCTGTCCAGTGCTAGAAGAGAGAGGAGAGAAGAGAGAGGAGAGGTAAGTATATGTCCAGTGCTAGAAGAGAGAGGAGAGAAGAGGAGGAGAGGTAAGTATATGTCCAGTGCTAGAAGAGAGAGGAGAGAAGAGGAGGAGAGGTAAGTATCTGTCCAGTGCTAGAAGAGAGAGGAGAGAAGAGGAGGAGAGGTAAGTATATGTCCAGTGCTAGAAGAGAGAGGAGAGAAGAGGAGGAGAGGTAAGTATCTGTCCAGTGCTAGAAGAGAGAGGAGAGAAGAGGAGGAGAGGTAAGTATCTGTCCAGTGCTAGAAGAGAGAGGAGAGAAGAGGAGGAGAGGTAAGTATCTGTCCAGTGCTAGAAGAGAGAGGAGAGAAGAGGAGGAGAGGTAAGTATATGTCCAGTGCTAGAAGAGAGAGGAGAGAAGAGGAGGAGAGGTAAGTATCTGTCCAGTGCTAGAAGAGAGAGGAGAGAAGAGGAGGAGAGGTAAGTATCTGTCCAGTGCTAGAAGAGAGAGGAGAGAAGAGAGAGGAGAGGTAAGTATCTGTCCAGTGCTAGAAGAGAGAGGAGAGAAGAGAGAGGAGAGGTAAGTATCTGTCCAGTGCTAGAAGAGAGAGGAGAGAAGAGGAGGAGAGGTAAGTATATGTCCAGTGCTAGAAGAGAGAGGAGAGAAGAGGAGGAGAGGTAAGTATCTGTCCAGTGCTAGAAGAGAGAGGAGAGAAGAGGAGGAGAGGTAAGTATCTGTCCAGTGCTAGAAGAGAGAGGAGAGAAGAGGAGGAGAGGTAAGTATCTGTCCAGTGCTAGAAGAGAGAGGAGAGAAGAGGGGGAGAGGTAAGTATCTGTCCAGTGCTAGAAGAGAGAGGAGAGAAGAGGAGGAGAGGTAAGTATCTGTCCAGTGCTAGAAGAGAGAGGAGAGAAGAGGGGGAGAGGTAAGTATCTGTCCAGTGCTAGAAGAGAGAGGAGAGAAGAGGAGGAGAGGTAAGTATCTGTCCAGTGCTAGAAGAGAGAGGAGAGAAGAGGAGGAGAGGTAAGTATCTGTCCAGTGCTAGAAGAGAGAGGAGAGAAGAGGAGGAGAGGTAAGTATCTGTCCAGTGCTAGAAGAGGAGGAGAGGTAAGTATCTGTCCAGTGCTAGAAGAGAGAGGAGAGAAGAGGAGGAGAGGTAAGTATCTGTCCAGTGCTAGAAGAGAGAGGAGAGAAGAGAGAGGAGAGGTAAGTATCTGTCCAGTGCTAGAAGAGAGAGGAGAGAAGAGAGAGGAGAGGTAAGTATCTGTCCAGTGCTAGAAGAGAGAGGAGAGAAGAGGAGGAGAGGTAAGTATCTGTCCAGTGCTAGAAGAGAGAGGAGAGGTAAGTATCTGTCCAGTGCTAGAAGAGAGAGGAGAGAAGAGGAGGAGAGGTAAGTATCTGTCCAGTGCTAGAAGAGAGAGGAGAGGTAAGTATCTGTCCAGTGCTAGAAGAGAGAGGAGAGAAGAGGAGGAGAGGTAAGTATCTGTCCAGTGCTAGAAGAGAGAGGAGAGAAGAGAGAGGAGAGGTAAGTATCTGTCCAGTGCTAGAAGAGAGAGGAGAGAAGAGGAGGAGAGGTAAGTATCTGTCCAGTGCTAGAAGAGAGAGGAGAGAAGAGGAGGAGAGGTAAGTATCTGTCCAGTGCTAGAAGAGAGAGGAGAGAAGAGGAGGAGAGGTAAGTATCTGTCCAGTGCTAGAAGAGAGAGGAGAGAAGAGGAGGAGGCAGAAAGAAAGAATGAATGGAGGAGAGAAGGAGATCAGAGTTTTTACATTGACAATTCAAAAATACACTGATCCATTCTCAGGCCTTCTGTACTATATGTAGAACACATTTGGCTCCTTGACAGTTCTGTAATTAGCTTCAAAATACTTTCAATCAAACACGAATAATCAAATAGAACAGCCATCCTTGCTCCCCACAAGTGGTCACTATGTCTGTGCCCTTGGCCAGCAGTGGCAGGAGGTTGGGTCATGTTTTGGGCTGTGACTCAACCTTGTAATCCATCTATTAGGCCATGAGAGCCCCGCCAACTCCACCGTATAGAAGCACATAAAAGTACTTCACCTCCTTTACTTACATGACTGAACTGAATGATGTGTAATGCGCTGTGAGAGTGTCGGGGTGTCCTCAGATGTTTTAGCCATAGGTGTGTTCCCTAACGCACAGAGGGAGTCCATCTACTGATGTGGCTACTGATACTCATTGTTTATCAAACATTGTACACACACACACACACACACACACACACACACACACACACACACACACACACACGTTAACATTGGTGTGTGCTTGCCTGTGTGCACGCACTATTATTTTGTGTGTGTGTGTTTATACGAGTATGTGTACACTTCATGGCATGCCAACAGCATGTCACCTCCGCTAGACTTCCCTGACAAACAGTGTTATTTATGTAGCTAATCTCTCCAATGGTAGTCTTCTCTGAACAAACATGGCTTTTATAGTCCTAGAGAGGCCTGTCCTTGAATATCTCAGTCTTTTATGTTCAAGCTTTGTAGTGGTGGTAAAATAAATCAAAGAGAACACAAGGCTACATCAGGACGTCTCTAAACACAGTTTATATCAAGAGAACACTAGGCTACATCAGGACGTCTCTAAACACAGTTTATATCAAGAGGACGTGAGGCTACATCAGGAAATCTCTAAACACAGTTTATATCAAGAGGACATGAGGCTACATCAGGACGTCTCTAAACACAGTTTATATCAAGAGGACACTAGGCTACATCAGGACGTCTCTAAACACAGTTTATATCAAGAGGACATGAGGCTACATCAGGACGTCTCTAAACACAGTTTATATCAAGAGAACACTAGGCTACATCAGGAAGTCTCTAAACACAGTTTATATCAAGAGGACATGAGGCTACATCAGGACATCTCTAAACACAGTTTATATCAAGAGGACATGAGGCTACATCAGGACGTCTCTAAACACAGTTTATATCAAGAGGACGTGAGGCTACATCAGGACATCTCTAAACACAGTTTATATCAAGAGGACATGAGGCTACATCAGGACGTCTCTAAACACAGTTTATATCAAGAGGACACTAGGCTACATCAGGACGTCTCTAAACACAGTTTATATCAAGAGGACACTAGGCTACATCAGGACGTCTCTAAACACAGTTTATATCAAGAGGACACTAGGCTACATCAGGACGTCTCTAAACACAGTTTATATCAAGAGGACATGAGGCTACATTAGGACGTCTCTAAACACAGTTTATATCAAGAGAACACTAGGCTACATCAGGAAGTCTCTAAACACAGTTTATATCAAGAGGACATGAGGCTACATCAGGACATCTCTAAACACAGTTTATATCAAGAGGACATGAGGCTACATCAGGACGTCTCTAAACACAGTTTATATCAAGAGGACATGAGGCTACATCAGGACATCTCTAAACACAGTTTACATCAAGAGGACATGAGGCTACATCAGGACATCTCTAAACACAGTTTATATCAAGAGGACATGAGGCTACATCAGGACATCTCTAAACACAGTTTATATCAAGAGGACATGAGGCTACATCAGGACGTCTCTAAACACAGTTTATATCAAGAGGACATGAGGCTACATCAGGACGTCTCTAAACACAGTTTATATCAAGAGACCACTAGGCTACATCAGGAAGTCTCTAAACACAGTTTATATCAAGAGGACATGAGGCTACATCAGGACATCTCTAAACACAGTTTATATCAAGAGGACATGAGGCTACATCAGGACATCTCTAAACACAGTTTATATCAAGAGGACATGAGGCTACATCAGGACATCTCTAAACACAGTTTATATCAAGAGGACACTAGGCTACATCAGGACGTCTCTAAACACAGTTTATATCAAGAGGACGTGAGGCTACATCAGGACGTCTCTAAACACAGTTTATATCAAGAGGACATGAGGCTACATCAGGACGTCTCTAAACACAGTTTATATCAAGAGGACACGAGGCTACATCAGGAAGTCTCTAAACACAGTTTATATCAAGAGGACGTGAGGCTACATCAGGACGTCTCTAAACACAGTTTATATCAAGAGGACATGAGGCTACATCAGGACGTCTCTAAACACAGTTTATATCAAGAGGACATGAGGCTACATCAGGACGTCTCTAAACACAGTTTATATCAAGAGGACGTGAGGCTACATCAGGAAGTCTCTAAACACAGTTTATATCAAGAGGACATGAGGCTACATCAGGACGTCTCTAAACACAGGTTGGAAAAGGAACATAGATTAGAGGAGTAATTCATTTGAGAGTTTGTCCAACAGTCTAAATGTTTCTAATTGATGATGTCATTAAGGGCTAATTTCATTCCTGGAACTGTAACATTCCAGAATAGAACACTGAGAATATATTCTGAGATAGACTAGATTCTCACAGTGTTCTAACATTGTAAATGCTGACTCCACAATGTAAAGGTTTTAAGCAGCTCATGCATCAACTACTCCCGGAGGTAAAGACTTCCAAAATTACCCCTTTTTTTCTGTTAATGTAACTCTTGACCTGATGCGTCTGCAAAAAAAACTTGCTCCCCTAGCCCATTAGCAGAGAAGGGACTCCTGTATTAAGGCCAACACTTGCATAATTTATTGATGATGGAAAAAAAAACACTATCAGCCAGTCAGAGCCTGTTCACCTTGAGTGAAACTGACAGAGGACTGTGGATTGTGGCCAGTGGAGGCTGGTGAGGGGAGGACGACACATAATGTCTGGAAAAGAGCTCATGGAATGGAAGCCATATATTTGATACCATTCCACCCATTCCACTCCAGCCATTACCACGAGCCCGCCCTTCCCGTTTAAGGTCCCACCAACCTCCTGTGAGTTGTGGCCTCATTTACAGGCTACCCTGAATGGACATTGCCATGGAGACGCAGGGCGGGAGAAATTAAACCTTCTATCCAACCTCCAGCCAATGTGTCACTATCATCTGATGGATAATGTATGTTCCCCTGATGTATGACCTGATGGACTGTCTGTTGGCTCCTATGTTTCCAACAGTAATAGAAGACGTAGGAGACGTCCCAAAATGGCACCCTGTTCCCTACGTAGTGCTTTACTTTAAACCAGAGCCCTACCCTATATTGGGAATAGGGTGCCATTTGGGATTCAGATTTATTATTCAAAATGTTTCTTGCTAAATTCTGGCCCCAAACCTGAAGCCAAACAGCTGGGACATTTTGTCATTCAGCAGTGGCTCGCTAAATCAGAGATCTGAACTCTAGTCCATAATCTATCTGAACTCTAGTCCATAATCTATCTGAACTCTAGTCCATAATCTATCTGAACTCTAGTCCATAATCTATCTGAACTCTAGTCCATAATCTATCTGAACTCTAGTCCATAATCTATCTGAACTCTAGTCCATAATCTATCTGAACTCTAGTCCATAATTTATCTGAACTCTAGTCCATAATCTATCTGAACTCTAGTCCATAATCTGGTCTGTGTTTGCGTCAGAAAGTCTCAGTGGGGGGAAACCTATGAACCAATAAAAATGGTGAGATTTTAATTGAGCATTTCATATCCCTCTCTCATTGCAGGGACTTGGGTGTGGACATCTGGACATCTGTTGGGAAGAGAGATCATATAATGCCCACTGCAAGATCCAAACACCAGACTCAGCAGGCAAATGAAACAGAAGATAAAAGTGTAAAAGGTAGAAGTTCAGTCTTACCAGCTGCAGCCAGGCGTTGGTCATCAGAACCTGGTTCTTCTCATCCTGGACAAGAAAAGAAGGAGAAAAAGAAAGAGGAAATGTCTTCAGAGCAGAGTACAGGTGTTTAGAATATCTCTGTTAGAATGTCTCTGATAGAATATCTCTGTTAGAATAAGACTCCACTGTGGGTGAAGAGAAGAGGTGATTCAATACATCTCTTTTAGAATAAGACTCTGGGTGAGTTCTGGAGACTACTGTATCTAATACAGCCTGTAGAGTTCTGGAGACTACCGTATCTAATACAGCCTGTAGAGTTCTGGAGACTACTGTATCTAAAACAGACTGTAGAGTTCTGGAGACTACTGTATCTAATACAGACTGTAGAGTTCTGGAGACTACTGTATCTAATACAGACTGTAAAGTTCCGGAGACTACCGTATCTAATACAGCCTGTAGAGTTCTGGAGACTACCGTATCTAATACAGACTGTAGAGTTCTGGAGACTACCGTATCTAATACAGACTGTAGAGTTCTGGAGACTACCGTATCTAATACAGACTGTAGAGTTCTGGAGACTAATGTATCTAATACAGACTGTAGAGTTCTGGAGACTACTGTATCTAATACAGACTGTAGAGTTCTGGAGACTACTGTATCTAATACAGACTGTAGAGTTCTGCAGACTACCGTATCTAATACAGACTGTAGAGACTACTGTATCTAATACAGACTGTAGAGACTAATGTATCTAATACAGACTGTAGAGTTCTGGAGACTACTGTATCTAATACAGACTGTAGAGTTCTGGAGACTACCGTATCTAATACAGACTGTAGAGTTCTGGAGACTACCGTATCTAATACAGACTGTAGAATGACTGTATCTAATACAGACTGTAGAGTTCTGGAGACTACCGTATCTAATACAGACTGTAGAGACTACTGTATCTAATACAGACTGTAGAGACTAATGTATCTAATACAGACTGTAGAGTTCTGGAGACTACTGTATCTAATACAGACTGTAGAGTTCTGGAGACTACTGTATCTAATACAGACTGTAGAGTTCTGGAGACTACCGTATCTAATACAGCCTGTAGAGTTCTGGAGACTACCGTATCTAATACAGACTGTAGAGTTCTGGAGACTACCGTATCTAATACAGACTGTAGAGTTCTGGAGACTACCGTATCTAATACAGACTGTAGAGTTCTGGAAACTACTGTATCTAATACAGACTGTAGAGTTCTGGAGACTACCGTATCTAATACAGACTGTAGAGTTCTGGAGACTGCTGTATCTAATACAGACTGTAGAGTTCTGGAGACTACCGTATCTAATACAGACTGTAGAGTTCTGGAGACTACTGTATCTAATACAGACTGTAGAGTTCTGGAGACTACTGTATCTAATACAGACTGTAGAGTTCTGGAGACTACCGTATCTAATACAGACTGTAGAGTTCTGGAGACTGCTGTATCTAATACAGACCGTAGAGATCTGGAGACTACTGTATCTAATACAGACTGTAGAGTTCTGGAGACTACCGTATCTAATACAGACTGTAGAGTTCTGGAGACTGCTGTATCTAATACAGACTGTAGAGTTCTGGAGACTACTGTATCTAATACAGACTGTAGAGACTACTGTATCTAATACAGACTGTAGAGTTCTGGAGACTACTGTATCTAATACAGACTGTAGAGTTCTGGAGACTACCGTATCTAATACAGACTGTAGAGTTCTGCAGACTACCGTATCTAATACAGACTGTAGAGTTCTGGAGACTACCGTATCTAATACAGACTGTAGAGTTCTGGAGACTACCGTATCTAATACAGACTGTGGAGTTCTGGAGACAACCGTATCTAATACAGCCTGTAGAGTTCTGGAGACTACTGTATCTAATACAGACTGTAGAGACTACCGTATCTAATACAGACTGTAGAGTTCTGGAGACTGCTGTATCTAATACAGACTGTAGAGTTCTGGAGACTACTGTATCTAATACAGACTGTAGAGTTCTGGAGACTGCTGTATCTAATACAGACTGTAGAGTTCTGGAGACTACCGTATCTAATACAGACTGTAGAGTTCTGGAGACTACTGTATCTAATACAGACTGTAGAGATTTGGAGACTACTGTATCTAATACAGACTGTAGAGTTCTGGAGACTACCGTATCTAATACAGACTGTAGAGTTCTGGAGACTACCGTATCTAATACAGACTGTAGAGTTCTGGAGACTACTGTATCTAATACAGACTGTAGAGTTCTGTAGACTACTGTATCTAATACAGACTGTAGAGTTCTGGAGACTACCGTATCTAATACAGACTGTGGAGTTCTGGAGACTGCTGTATCTAATACAGACTGTAGAGTTCTGGAGACTACTGTATCTAATACAGACTGTAGAGTTCTGGAGACTACCGTATCTAATACAGACTGTAGAGTTCTGGAGACTGCTGTATCTAATACTGACTGTAGAGATCTGGAGACTACTGTATCTAATACAGACTGTAGAGTTCTGGAGATTACCGTATCTAATACAGACTGTAGAGACTACTGTATCTAATACAGACTGTAGAGACTGCTGTCTCTAATACAGACTGTAGAGTTCTGGAGACTACCGTATCTAATACAGACTGTAGAGTTCTGGAGACAACCGTATCTAATACAGACTGTAGAGTTCTGGAGACTACTGTATCTAATACATACTGTAGAGTTCTGGAGACAACCGTATCTAATACAGACTGTAGAGTTCTGGAGACTACCGTATCTAATACAGACTGTAGAGTTCTGGAGACTACTGTATCTAATACAGACTGTAGAGTTCTGGAGACTACTGTATCTAATACAGACTGTAGAGTTCTGGAGACTACCGTATCTAATACAGACTGTAGAGTTCTGGAGACTGCTGTATCTAATACAGACTGTAGAGTTCTGGAGACTACTGTATCTAATACCGACTCTTAGAGACTACTGTATCTAATACAGACTGTAGAGTTCTGGAGACTACTGTATCTAATACAGACTGTAGAGTTCTGGAGACTACCGTATCTAATACAGACTGTAGAGTTCTGCAGACTACCGTATCTAATACAGACTGTAGAGTTCTGGAGACTACCGTATCTAATACAGACTGTAGAGTTCTGGAGACTACTGTATCTAATACAGACTATGGAGTTCTGGCTGTGGCTCGTATAAATTTGTCCCTAAACTAACGGATGACTAAACTAAAGAAAACTAAACCGCTGAGGGGGATTTTGTCTCTGGTCTGAGTATCAAAACGCTTGCAGTTAAAATGTGTTTTAAGATGGAAGGCGGCCATCTTGGCAGGGCACAGTGGTAGCATTTGGTCTGTTTTTGTTCCGGAACGGCTTCCAGGAACGATGATGGAGGGAGGGAGGAGGAGGAGGGAGGAGAAGAAGAGAGGGGACAGCGAAGGATGAACATTTAAGTTGGATAAGACGAAGGAGAGAGAGAGAGAGAAAGGGAGAGACAGGAAGACAGCTGATCCCCCTATCCCCTGTTCTACAGGATGACTACAAACCAAACATCAGCCAGAGGAGAAACGTTTGGTTGTTCTCTTTCGTCTTGAGGGTGAATCTCAGCATTAGTGGGCTAAGAGGATAGTATTTAAAACAGACTCCATACTATACTGTACTGAGTGAACGTAGTGGGCTGAGAGGATAGTATTTAAAACAGACTCCATACTATACTGTACTGAGTGAACGTAGTGGGCTGAGAGGATAGTACTTAAAACAGACTCCATACTATACTGTACTGAGTGAACGTAGTGGGCTGAGAGGATAGTACAGACTCCATACTATACTGTACTGAGTGAACGTAGTGGGCTGAGAGGATAGTATTTAAAACAGACTCCATACTATACTGTACTGAGTGAACGTAGTGGGCTGAGAGGATAGTATTTAAAACAGACTCCATACTATACTGTACTGAGTGAACGTAGTGGGCTGAGAGGATAGTATTTAAAACAGACTACATACTATACTGTACTGAGTGAACGTAGTGGGCTGAGAGGATAGTACTTAAAACAGACTCCATACTATACTGTACTGAGTGAACGTAGTGGGCTGAGAGGATAGTACTTAAAACAGACTCCATACTATACTGTACTGAGTGAACGTAGTGGGCTGAGAGGATAGTATTTAAAACAGACTCCATACTATACTGTACTGAGTGAACGTAGTGGGCTGAGAAGGTAGTATTTAAAACAGACTCCATACTATACTGTACTGAGTGAACGTAGTGGGCTGAGAGGATAGTATTTAAAACAGACTCCATACTATACTGTACTGAGTGAACGTAGTGGGCTGAGAGGATAGTACAGACTCCATACTATACTGTACTGAGTGAACGTAGTGGGCTGAGAGGATAGTATTTAAAACAGACTCCATACTATACTGTACTGAGTGAACGTAGAATGCACCAATTTGTAAGTCGCTCTGGATAAGAGCGTCTGCTAAATGACTTAAATGTAAATGTAAATGTGGGCTGAGAGGATAGTACTTAAAACAGACTCCATACTATACTGTACTGAGTGAACGTAGTGGGCTGAGAGGATAGTATTTAAAACAGACTCCATACTATACTGTACTGAGTGAACGTAGTGGGCTGAGAGGATAGTATTTAAAACAGACTCCATACTATACTGTACTGAGTGAACGTAGTGGGCTGAGAGGATAGTACTTAAAACAGACTCCATACTATACTGTACTGAGTGAACGTAGTGGGCTGAGAGGATAGTACTTAAAACAGACTCCATACTATACTGTACTGAGTGAACGTAGTGGGCTGAGAGGATAGTACTTAAAACAGACTCCATACTATACTGTACTGAGTGAACGTAGTGGGCTGAGAGGATAGTATTTAAAACAGACTCCATACTATACTGTACTGAGTGAACGTAGTGGGCTGAGAGGATAGTATTTAAAACAGACTCCATACTATACTGTACTGAGTGAACGTAGTGGGCTGAGAGGATAGTACTTAAAACAGACTCCATACTATACTGTACTGAGTGAACGTAGTGGGCTGAGAGGATAGTATTTAAAACAGACTCCATACTATACTGTACTGAGTGAACGTAGTGGGCTGAGAGGATAGTATTTAAAACAGACTCCATACTATACTGTACTGAGTGAACGTAGTGGGCTGAGAGGATAGTACTTAAAACAGACTCCATACTATACTGTACTGAGTGAACGTAGTGGGCTGAGAGGATAGTATTTAAAACAGACTACATACTATACTGTACTGAGTGAACGTAGTGGGCTGAGAGGATAGTATTTAAAACAGACTCCATACTATACTGTACTGAGTGAACGTAGTGGGCTGAGAGGATAGTACTTAAAACAGACTCCATACTATACTGTACTGAGTGAACGTAGTGGGCTGAGAGGATAGTACTTAAAACAGACTCTATACTATACTGTACTGAGTGAACGTAGTGGGCTGAGAGGATAGTATTTAAAACAGACTCCATACTATACTGTACTGAGTGAACGTAGTGGGCTGAGAGGATAGTATTTAAAACAGACTCCATACTATACTGTACTGAGTGAACGTAGTGGGCTGAGAGGATAGTACTTAAAACAGACTCCATACTATACTGTACTGAGTGAACGTAGTGGGCTGAGAGGATAGTACTTAAAACAGACTCCATACTATACTGTACTGAGTGAACGTAGTGGGCTGAGAGGATAGTATTTAAAACAGACTCCATACTATACTGTACTGAGTGAACGTAGTGGGCTGAGAGGATAGTATTTAAAACAGACTCCATACTATACTGTACTGAGTGAACGTAGTGGGCTGAGAGGATAGTATTTAAAACAGACTCCATACTATACTGTACTGAGTGAACGTAGTGGGCTGAGAGGATAGTATTTAAAACAGACTCCATACTATACTGTACTGAGTGAACGTAGTGGGCTGAGAGGATAGTACAGACTCCATACTATACTGTACTGAGTGAACGTAGTGGGCTGAGAGGATAGTATTTAAAACAGACTCCATACTATACTGTACTGAGTGAACGTAGTGGGCTGAGAGGATAGTACTTAAAACAGACTCCATACTATACTGTACTGAGTGAACGTAGTGGGCTGAGAGGATAGTACTTAAAACAGACTCCATACTATACTGTACTGAGTGAACGTAGTGGGCTGAGAGGATAGTACTTAAAACAGACTCCATACTATACTGTACTGAGTGAACGTAGTGGGCTGAGAGGATAGTACTTAAAACAGACTCCATACTATACTGTACTGATGGAACGTAGTGGGCTGAGAGGATAGTACTTAAAACAGACTCCATACTATACTGTACTGAGTGAACGTAGTGGGCTGAGAGGATAGTACTTAAAACAGACTCCATACTATACTGTACTGAGTGAACGTAGTGGGCTGAGAGGATAGTACTTAAAACAGACTCCATACTATACTGTACTGAGTGAACGTAGTGGGCTGAGAGGATAGTACTTAAAACAGACTCCATACTATACTGTACTGATGGAACGTAGTGGGCTGAGAGGATAGTACAGACTCCATACTATACTGTACTGAGTGAACGTAGTGGGCTGAGAGGATAGTACTTAAAACAGACTCCATACTATACTGTACTGAGTGAACGTAGTGGGCTGAGAGGATAGTATTTAAAACAGACTCCATACTATACTGTACTGAGTGAACGTAGTGGGCTGAGAGGATAGTATTTAAAACAGACTCCATACTATACTGTACTGAGTGAACGTAGTGGGCTGAGAGGATAGTACTTAAAACAGACTCCATACTATACTGTACTGAGTGAACGTAGTGGGCTGAGAGGATAGTACTTAAAACAGACTCCATACTATACTGTACTGAGTGAACGTAGTGGGCTGAGAGGATAGTACTTAAAACAGACTACATACTATACTGTACTGAGTGAACGTAGTGGGCTGAGAGGATAGTACAGACTCCATACTATACTGTACTGAGTGAACGTAGTGGGCTAAGAGGATAGTATTTAAAACAGACTCCATACTATACTGTACTGAGTGAACGTAGTGGGCTGAGAGGATAGTATTTAAAACAGACTCCATACTATACTGTACTGAGTGAACGTAGTGGGCTGAGAGGATAGTACTTAAAACAGACTCCATACTATACTGTACTGAGTGAACGTAGTGGGCTGAGAGGATAGTACTTAAAACAGACTCCATACTATACTGTACTGAGTGAACGTAGTGGGCTGAGAAGATAGTACAGACTCCATACTATACTGTACTGAGTGAACGTAGTGGGCTAAGAGGATAGTATTTAAAACAGACTCCATACTATACTGTACTGAGTGAACGTAGTGGGCTGAGAGGATAGTACTTAAAACAGACTCCATACTATACTGTACTGAGTGAACGTAGTGGGCTGAGAGGATAGTATTTAAAACAGACTCCATACTATACTGTACTGAGTGAACGTAGTGGGCTGAGAGGATAGTACAGACTCCATACTATACTGTACTGAGTGAACGTAGTGGGCTGAGAGGATAGTACTTAAAACAGACTCCATACTATACTGTACTGAGTGAACGTAGTGGGCTGAGAGGATAGTACTTAAAACAGACTCCATACTATACTGTACTGAGTGAACGTAGTGGGCTGAGAAGATAGTACAGACTCCATACTATACTGTACTGAGTGAACGTAGTGGGCTAAGAGGATAGTATTTAAAACAGACTCCATACTATACTGTACTGAGTGAACGTAGTGGGCTGAGAGGATAGTACTTAAAACAGACTCTATACTATACTGTACTGAGTGAACGTAGTGGGCTGAGAGGATAGTACAGACTCCATACTATACTGTACTGAGTGAACGTAGTGGGCTGAGAGGATAGTACTTAAAACAGACTCCATACTATACTGTACTGAGTGAACGTAGTGGGCTGAGAGGATAGTACTTAAAACAGACTCCATACTATACTGTACTGAGTGAACGTAGTGGGCTGAGAGGATAGTACTTAAAACAGACTCCATACTATACTGTACTGAGTGAACGTAGTGGGCTGAGAGGATAGTATTTAAAACAGACTCCATACTATACTGTACTGAGTGAACGTAGTGGGCTGAGAGGATAGTATTTAAAACAGACTCCATACTATACTGTACTGAGTGAACGTAGTGGGCTGAGAGGATAGTACTTAAAACAGACTCCATACTATACTGTACTGAGTGAACGTAGTGGGCTGAGAGGATAGTACTTAAAACAGACTCCATACTATACTGTACTGAGTGAACGTAGTGGGCTGAGAGGATAGTATTTAAAACAGACTCCATACTATACTGTACTGAGTGAACGTAGTGGGCTGAGAGGATAGTATTTAAAACAGACTCCATACTATACTGTACTGAGTGAACGTAGTGGGCTGAGAGGATAGTATTTAAAACAGACTCCATACTATACTGTACTGAGTGAACGTAGAATGCACCAATTTGTAAGTCGCTCTGGATAAGAGCGTCTGCTAAATGACTTAAATGTAAATGTAAATGTGGGCTGAGAGGATAGTACTTAAAACAGACTCCATACTATACTGTACTGAGTGAACGTAGTGGGCTGAGAGGATAGTACTTAAAACAGACTCCATACTATACTGTACTGAGTGAACGTAGTGGGCTGAGAGGATAGTACAGACTCCATACTATACTGTACTGAGTGAACGTAGTGGGCTGAGAGGATAGTACTTAAAACAGACTCCATACTATACTGTACTGAGTGAACGTAGTGGGCTGAGAAGGTAGTATTTAAAACAGACTCCATACTATACTGTACTGAGTGAACGTAGTGGGCTGAGAGGATAGTATTTAAAACAGACTCCATACTATACTGTACTGAGTGAACGTAGTGGGCTGAGAGGATAGTATTTAAAACAGACTCCATACTATACTGTACTGAGTGAACGTAGAATGCACCAATTTGTAAGTCGCTCTGGATAAGAGCGTCTGCTAAATGACTTAAATGTAAATGTAAATGTGGGCTGAGAGGATAGTACTTAAAACAGACTCCATACTATACTGTACTGAGTGAACGTAGTGGGCTGAGAGGATAGTACTTAAAACAGACTCCATACTATACTGTACTGAGTGAACGTAGTGGGCTGAGAGGATAGTATTTAAAACAGACTCCATACTATACTGTACTGAGTGAACGTAGTGGGCTGAGAGGATAGTATTTAAAACAGACTCCATACTATACTGTACTGAGTGAACGTAGTGGGCTGAGAGGATAGTATTTAAAACAGACTCCATACTATACTGTACTGAGTGAACGTAGTGGGCTGAGAGGATAGTATTTAAAACAGACTCCATACTATACTGTACTGAGTGAACGTAGTGGGCTGAGAGGATAGTATTTAAAACAGACTCCATACTATACTGTACTGAGTGAACGTAGTGGGCTGAGAGGATAGTATTTAAAACAGACTCCATACTATACTGTACTGAGTGAACGTAGTGGGCTGAGAGGATAGTATTTAAAACAGACTCCATACTATACTGTACTGAGTGAACGTAGTGGGCTGAGAGGATAGTACAGACTCCATACTATACTGTACTGAGTGAACGTAGTGGGCTGAGAGGATAGTACTTAAAACAGACTCCATACTATACTGTACTGAGTGAACGTAGTGGGCTGAGAGGATAGTATTTAAAACAGACTCCATACTATACTGTACTGAGTGAACGTAGTGGGCTGAGAGGATAGTATTTAAAACAGACTCCATACTATACTGTACTGAGTGAACGTAGTGGGCTGAGAGGATAGTACTTAAAACAGACTCCATACTATACTGTACTGAGTGAACGTAGTGGGCTGAGAGGATAGTATTTAAAACAGACTCTATACTATACTGTACTGAGTGAACGTAGTGGGCTGAGAGGATAGTATTTAAAACAGACTCCATACTATACTGTACTGAGTGAACGTAGTGGGCTGAGAGGATAGTATTTAAAACAGACTCCATACTATACTGTACTGAGTGAACGTAGTGGGCTGAGAGGATAGTACTTAAAACAGACTCCATATTATACTGTACTGAGTGAACGTAGTGGGCTGAGAGGATAGTACTTAAAACAGACTCCATATTATACTGTACTGAGTGAACGTAGTGGGCTGAGAGGATAGTACTTAAAACAGACTCCATACTATACTGTACTGAGTGAACGTAGTGGGCTGAGAGGATAGTATTTAAAACAGACTCCATACTATACTGTACTGAGTGAACGTAGTGGGCTGAGAGGATAGTACTTAAAACAGACTCCATACTATACTGTACTGAGTGAACGTAGTGGGCTGAGAGGATAGTATTTAAAACAGACTCCATACTATACTGTACTGAGTGAACGTAGTGGGCTGAGAGGATAGTACTTAAAACAGACTCCATACTATACTGTACTGAGTGAACGTAGTGGGCTGAGAGGATAGTATTTAAAACAGACTCCATACTATACTGTACTGAGTGAACGTAGTGGGCTGAGAGGATAGTATTTAAAACAGACTCCATACTATACTGTACTGAGTGAACGTAGTGGGCTGAGAGGATAGTACTTAAAACAGACTCCACAGACTCCAAAACAGCAAGTCGGCACCTCAGGAGTAAATGTCAGTTGGCTTTTTTGCACGTCCGGTGAACAGGTCAGGGTTCCATAGCCGCAGGCAGAACAGTTGAAACTGGAGCAGCAGCAAGGCCCCACTACTGTACTGAGTGAACGTAGTGGGCTGAGAGGATAGTACTTAAAACAGACTCCATACTATACTGTACTGAGTGAACGTAGTGGGCTGAGAGGATAGTATTTAAAACAGACTCCATACTATACTGTACTGAGTGAACGTAGTGGGCTGAGAGGATAGTATTTAAAACAGACTACATACTATACTGTACTGAGTGAACGTAGTGGGCTGAGAGGATAGTATTTAAAACAGACTCCATACTATACTGTACTGAGTGAACGTAGTGGGCTGAGAGGATAGTATTTAAAACAGACTCCATACTATACTGTACTGAGTGAACGTAGTGGGCTGAGAGGATAGTATTTAAAACAGACTCCATACTATACTGTACTGAGTGAACGTAGTGGGCTGAGAGGATAGTACTTAAAACAGACTCCATACTATACTGTACTGAGTGAACGTAGTGGGCTGAGAGGATAGTATTTAAAACAGACTCCATACTATACTGTACTGAGTGAACGTAGTGGGCTGAGAGGATAGTACAGACTCCATACTATACTGTACTGAGTGAACGGTGCGTGTTAATGACAATGCTACACTAAAGACAGGGAGCTCATTCGTAAGCAGAGCGTGCACGCGCACGCACTAATTACACCCTGCGTGTAAATATCTAGGAGGTATGCTAATGACAGAACAGTACCAGCGTGGTCATCCCACCTCGATATCTCTTAATGAGACCATACTTCAGAGATACACAATCTAAAGTGCTACAGACACGCATCGTAGTCAGGATCTGATGATACTGGAAAAACCCTAACTTCCACTCCCTTAGAATCCCATGGACATCAACGTAAGACTAAGTGAAGTTAGGACGTTGGAAGTTAGGATTCACCCCGCTGTGTCACAAAGCAGGCTGTCATCTGAAACCCAGTCTGTGACGAAGAGTCTTTGAGACGCAGGTCTACAGTACTAACAGTAGAGGGAAGCTAGCAGGTCTACAGTACTAACAGTAGAGGGAAGCTAGCAGGTCTACAGTACTAACAGTAGAGGGAAGCTAGCAGGTCTACAGTACTAACAGTAGAGGGAAGCTAGCAGGTCTACAGTACTAACAGTAGAGGGAAGCTAGCAGGTCTACAGTACTAACAGTAGAGGGAAGCTAGCAGGTCTACAGTACTAACAGTAGAGGGAAGCTAGCAGGTCTACAGTACTAACAGTAGAGGGAAGCTAGCAGGTCTACAGTACTAACAGTAGAGGGAAGCTAGCAGGTCTACAGTACTAACAGTAGAGGGAAGCTAGCAGGTCTACAGTACTAACAGTAGAGGGGAGCTAGCAGGTCTACAGTACTAACAGTAGAGGGAAGCTAGCAGGTCTACAGTACTAACAGTAGAGGGAAGCTAGCAGGTCTACAGTACTAACAGTAGAGGGAAGCTAGCAGGTCTACAGTACTAACAGTAGAGGGAAGCTAGCAGGGTGGTCCTGACATGACAGTCCACAGTCCCTCCCTCCCCCAGGCGATATCTCCCCCGCTCTCTCTATCTCTCCGTCTCAGCTTCATGTCCTGTTCTCTCCTCTCCTCTTCTGTCCTGTGCAGACTAGTATTATTTAATCTCCCTCACCTCTTTATCTTCACTCTCTCTCCATCTCTCTACTCATCTCTCCTCTCTCTCTATCTCTCTACTCATTTCTCCTCTCCCCCAGCTGTGCAGCAGCTTACCATGTAAGTCCATTCTCAACAACCAGGCTGGTAAACACAATGTCCTTCCTCTGCTGTCTGCTACAACAGTTATCTTGGTTTTATTATCAATGTCCTTCCTCTGCTGTCTGCTACAACAGTTATCTTGGTTTTATTATCAATGTCCTTCCTCTGCTGTCTGCTACAACAGTTATCTTGGTTTTATTATCAATGTCCTTCCTCTGCTGTCTGCTACAACAGTTATCTTGGTTTTATTATCAATGTCCTTCCTCTGCTGTCTGCTACAACAGTTATCTTGGTTTTATTATCAATGTATTTCCTCTGCTGTCTGCTACAACAGTTATCTTGGTTTTATTATCAATGTCCTTCCTCTGCTGTCTGCTACAACAGTTATCTTGGTTTTATTATCAATGTCCTTCCTCTGCTGTCTGCTACAACAGTTATCTTGGTTTTATTATCAATGTATTTCCTCTGCTGTCTGCTACAACAGTTATCTTGGTTTTATTATCAATGTATTTCCCCCTACGTTACACCTTACCGCTTTGTTTTGGTTGAGAAGAAACCCAATGGGATCGCTCTAACCTCCCCATCAGAGTGCTCTGATTGGATCAGGGTAGTGATTGACGACACATACTATCCAATGAATGAGTGTAGGAAATGAAAACTGTGAAAACGTAATCCTGTGTAATATAAAATCCAATCACCGTTCACCTCGCGAGCAACGACTTGATGAAAATACTACATTTGAATACCTCCCAAATAGCATATTTAATCTGGGAAACTCCAGGAACTACACCTCCCGTTACCTCAGTTGGGAATACCAGGGAAAATTTACGACTCTATAGCCTGCCTGTGGTTTAATGAACAATACACAGACAAGGAAAATGGAAGCTGCCTAAAATGCAATCTAAAATGCAATCTATCCTTGTCACCTCAACAGCATGCTGAAAACACACCGATTTAATACTTTACAAATGGCACCCTATTCCCTATATAGTGCACTACTTTTGACCAGTTCCCATAGGGCTCTTTCGGGAATAGGGTGCCAATTAGAGCACATATTCAGGCTGTAATACCTCACATACAGTGCATGTGATCAGGGAAATCCAGGATTACCAGTCCCATCCCTGTTGGGAATCCCTGGGGACAAACTATAGCTTCCTGCCCTGATGTGTGTATTAAAGAACATCATGGACAACAAGACCAGAACTCTCTCTAGGACATCCAATCACATGACTAGAAAAACAATAGACACCCAGTCACATGACTAGAAGAACAATAGACATCCAATCACATGACTAAAAGAACAATAGACACCCAGTCACATGACTAAAATAACAATAGACATCCAATCACATGACTAAAAGAACAATAGACATCCAGTCACATGACTAAAAGAACAATAGACAACCAATCACATGACTAAAAGAACAATAGACATCCAGTCACATGACTAAAAGAACAATAGACAACCAATCACATGACTAAAAGAACAATAGACATCCAGTCACATGACTAAAAGAACAATAGACAACCAATCACATGACTAAAAGAACAATAGACACCCAATCACATGACTAAAAGAACAATAGACACCCAATCACATGACTAAAAGAACAATAGACATCCAGTCACATGACTAAAAGAACAATAGACACCCAATCACATGACTAAAAGAACAATAGACACCCAATCACATGGCTAAAAGAACAATAGACACCCAATCACATGACTAATATAACAATAGACACCCAATCACATGACTAAAAGAACAATAGACACCCAGTCACATGACTAAAAGAACAATAGACATCCAATCACATGACTAAAAGAACAATAGACACCCAGTCACATGACTAAAAGAACAATAGACACCCAATCACATGACTAAAAGAACAATAGACACCCAATCACATGACTAAAAGAACAATAGACATCCAATCACATGACTAAAAGAACAATAGACACCCAATCACATGACTAAAAGAACAATAGACACCCAATCACATGACTAAAAGAACAATACATCTGACAAGCCCTGATTCTAAATATCGCTTCCTCCTTTTGTCCCTCTGTCTCTCTGTCCTTCCTCTCTCTCTAAATGAACAGATTGGTTAGAAGGACTGTTTTGTCCCTCTGTCTCTCTGTCCTTCCTCTCTCTCTCTCTAAATGAACAGATTGGTTAGAAGGACTGTTTTGTCCCTCTGTCTCTCTGTCCTTCCTCTCTCTCTCTAAATGAACAGATTGGTTAGAAGGACTGTTTTGTCCCTCTGTCTCTCTGTCCTTCCTCTCTCTCTCTAAATGAACAGATTGGTTAGAAGGACTGTTTTGTCCCTCTGTCTCTCTGTCCTTCCTCTCTCTCTCTAAATGAACGGATTGGTTAGAAGGACTGTTTTGTCCCTCTGTCTCTCTGTCCTTCCTCTCTCTCTCTAAATGAACAGATTGGTTAGAAGGACTGTTTTGTCCCTCTGTCTCTCTGTCCTTCCTCTCTCTCTCTAAATGAACAGATTGGTTAGAAGGACTGTTTTGTCCCTCTGTCTCTCTGTCCTTCCTCTCTCTCTCTAAATGAACAGATTGGTTAGAAGGACTGTTTTGTCCCTCTGTCTCTCTGTCCTTCCTCTCTCTCTCTAAATGAACAGATTGGTTAGAAGGACTGTTTTGTCCCTCTGTCTCTCTGTCCTTCCTCTCTCTCTCTAAATGAACAGATTGGTTAGAAGGACTGTTTTGTCCCTCTGTCTCTCTGTCCTTCCTCTCTCTCTCTAAATGAACAGATTGGTTAGAAGGACTGTTTTGTCCCTCTGTCTCTCTGTCCTTCCTCTCTCTCTCTCTAAATGAACAGATTGGTTAGAAGGACTGTTTTGTCCCTCTGTCTCTCTGTCCTTCCTCTCTCTCTCTAAATGAACAGATTGGTTAGAAGGACTGTTTTGTCCCTCTGTCTCTCTGTCCTTCCTCTCTCTCTCTAAATGAACAGATTGGTTAGAAGGACTGTTTTGTCCCTCTGTCTCTCTGTCCTTCCTCTCTCTCTCTAAATGAACGGATTGGTTAGAAGGACTGTTTTGTCCCTCTGTCTCTCTGTCCTTCCTCTCTCTCTCTAAATGAACAGATTGGTTAGAAGGACTGTTTTGTCCCTCTGTCTCTCTGTCCTTCCTCTCTCTCTCTAAATGAACAGATTGGTTAGAAGGACTGTTTTGTCCCTCTGTCTCTCTGTCCTTCCTCTCTCTCTCTAAATGAACAGATTGGTTAGAAGGACTGTTTTGTCCCTCTGTCTCTCTGTCCTTCCTCTCTCTCTCTAAATGAACAGATTGGTTAGAAGGACTGTTTTGTCCCTCTGTCTCTCTGTCCTTCCTCTCTCTCTCTAAATGAACAGATTGGTTAGAAGGACTGTTTTGTCCCTCTGTCTCTCTGTCCTTCCTCTCTCTCTCTAAATGAACAGATTGGTTAGAAGGACTGTTTTGTCCCTCTGTCTCTCTGTCCTTCCTCTCTCTCTCTAAATGAACAGATTGGTTAGAAGGACTGTTTTGTCCCTCTGTCTCTCTGTCCTTCCTCTCTCTCTCTAAATGAACAGATTGGTTAGAAGGACTGTTTTGTCCCTCTGTCTCTCTGTCCTTCCTCTCTCTCTCTAAATGAACAGATTGGTTAGAAGGACTGTTTTGTCCCTCTGTCTCTCTGTCCTTCCTCTCTCTCTCTAAATGAACAGATTGGTTAGAAGGACTGTTTTGTCCCTAGAATGTGTGTGTGTGTGTAAGTGTGTAAGTGTGTGTATGAGCCAGAAAGTGAGTTGTGGGACAGAGGGCAATGGGTTGCTCTGTGTGTGTGTGTGTGTGTGTGTGTGTGTGTGTGTGTGTGTGTGTGTGTGTGTGTGTGTGTGTGTGTGTGTGTGTGTGTGTGTGTGTGTGTGTGTGTGTGTGTGTGTCAGACGGTGAGTGTTGTGACCTGTCCCACTTCCTCTCCTTCCTCCAGATGGAGCTACGGTCATGGTGAGCCACGCTCCTACATTATTCACACACACACACACACACACACACACACACACACACACACACACACACACACACACACACACACACACACACACACACACACACACACACACACACACACACACACACACACACACACACACACACACACACACACACACACACACACACACACACACACACACACCTCAACAACAAAAGGCCAAATCAGCCCCACTCATAACTTCTCTGCTGGTCATCTATAATGGAGCGTAGAAATACACTACTATGATAAGAAAGTAGTGAAGCAACACCAGTAAGGACCAATCACACTGGAGTTCAGGCCTCCACCAAGCTTTCAGAGTTTGCACTTTTGGGACTATTTCATTGCACCAGGCAAGCTCAATAAACAAATTCGCGTTCCCTCTCTTTCACGCACACGTCCACGCGTGTGTGCACGCGCACACGCACACACACACATAAGTTTAGCGGTGGAGAGGAGCAGCAGCTGGCTCGGAGGCGCAGCCTGTGAACTGATTGAGAGGAAGCCACGCGTTCACAGTTTCACAGCCATACAGCCTATGAGCCCTCGCCATCTGTGGCCAGGCTGGGACCGAGCGGAGGACGAGCGGCCATGTTTTTATCTATGCAGTTTAGAGTGAGAAAGCTCACACAACATATTGAATATCATTAACAGAGTCTGAGGTTTCACTAATCTCCTGTTGAAATATAACCACATTGGAGGTTGTAAAACATTCCCTGTTTTCCAATCCACTGTCGATAACATTGAAATTAACATTTCACCCTGGGAATTCGAGGAATATTCTGAAATATTCAGGGAATGTCGTGGTAATATTCTGGGACTGTCGTGGTAATATTCTGGGAATGTCGTGGTAATATTCTGGGAATGTCGTGGTAATATTCTGGGAATGTCGTGGTAATATTCTGGGAATGTCGTGGTAATATTCTGGGAATGTCGTGGTAATATTCTGGGAATGTCGTGGTAATATTCTGGGAATGTCGTGGTAATATTCTGGGAATGTCGTGGTAATATTCTGGGGATGTCGTGGTAATATTCTGGGGATGTCGTGGTAATATTCTGGGAATGTCGTGGTAATATTCTGGGAATGTCGTGGTAATATTCTGAGAATGTTCAGGGTTGGTTTATCTCCCACCTCCACAGGGACCCAGGAGCATACAGTTACATGTTGTGAAAATACCAGACGCCATGTCCTGTCCTGATCACAGTGAAACAGCATGGGAAATGAATACTACACAGGAGCCATACGTACCATGCAACCTTAATGCTGCTCACACCATGCAGGTATAATGAGCCAGGAGAGAAAATATGCCCTGAGATGTGTGACTGGGTGTCAGTGTTGGGTTTGTGGCTTTGTGGTTTTGCTAAGGTAAGAATCAGGGCAAGAGGTTAGATATATGGTAGGTTAATATAGATATGATAGGTTAAAAGAGATATGGTAGGTCAATAGATATATGGTACGTCACTAGAGATATGTTAGGTTAATAGAGATATGGTAGGTAAATACAGATATGGTAGGCCACAGATATGGTATGTCAATACTGTAAGTTACAGATATGGTAGGTCAATACTGTAGGCCACAGATATGGTACGTCAATACTGTAAATTACAGATATGGTACGTCAATACTGTAAATTACAGATATGGTACGTCAATACTGTAAGTTACAGATATGGTTGGTTAATACTGTAGGTCACAGATATGGTTGGTCAATACTGTAGGTTACAGATATGGTAGATTACTGATATGGTTGGTCAATACTGTAGGTTACAGATATGGTTGGTCAATACTGTAGGTTACAGATATGGTTGGTCAATACTGTAGGTTACAGGTATGGTTGGTCAATACTGTAGGTTACAGATATGGTTGGTCAATACTGTAGTTTACAGATATGGTTGATCAATACTGTAGGTTACTGATATGGTTGGTCAATACTGTAGGTTACAGATATGGTTGGTCAATACTGTAGGTTACTGATATGGTAGGTCAATACTGTAGGTTACAGATATGGTTGGTCAATACTGTAGGTTACTGATATGGTAGGTCAATACTGTAGGTTACAGATATGGTTGGTCAATACTGTAGGTTACTGATATGGTAGGTCAATACTGTAGGATACAGATATGGTTGGTCAATACTGTAGGTTACAGATATGGTAGGTCAATACCGTAGGTTACAGATATGGTAGGTCAATACCGTAGGTTACATATATGGTAGGTCAATACTGTAGGTTACAGATATGGTTGGCCAATACTGTAGGTTACAGATATGGTAAGTTACTGATATGGTTGGTCAATACTGTAGGTTACAGATATGGTAGGTTACTGATATGGTTGGTCAATACTGTAGTTTACAGATATGGTAGGTCAATACTGTAGGTTACAGATATGGTAGGTTACAGATATGGTTGGTCAATACTGTAGGTTACAGATATGGTAGGTTACAGATATGGTAGGTTACAGATATGGTTGGTCAATACTGTAGGTTACAGATATGGTAGGTTACTGATATGGTAGGTCAATACTGTAGGTTACAGATATGGTAGGTTACAGATATGGTTGGTCAATACTGTAGGTTACAGATATGGTAGGTTACTGATATGGTAGGTCAATACTGTAGGTTACAGATATGGTAGGTTACAGATATGGTTGGTCAATACTGTAGGTTACAGATATGGTTGGTCAATACTGTAGGTTACAGATATGGTTGGTCAATACTGTAGGATACAGATATGGTTGGTCAATACTGTAGGATACAGATATGGTTGGTCAATACTGTAGGTTACAGATATGGTTGGTCAATACTGTAGATTACAGATATGGTTGGTCAATACTGTAGGATACAGATATGGTTGGTCAATACTGTAGGATACAGATATGGTTGGTCAATTGGTTAGACAGTCAGGAAAGATGGAGGAACTTACAATACAGCGGTGTGTGTGTGTGTGTGTGTGTGTGTGTGTGTGTGTGTGTGTGTGTGTGTGTGTGTGTGTGTGTGTGTGTGTGTGTGTGTGTGTGTGCGTGTGTGTGCGTGTGCGTTCACGTGCGTGTGCGTGTGTGTGTGTGGGTGTAAGACACAAAAAGACAGCTGCTCTGACTGATGATCCTCCAGGAATTGTTGTTGTTGTAACAGCCAACTGGAGAGACAGAGAGATGGAGAACGATGGAGGAGATGAGAGAGAGGGAGGAGAGAGATGGAGAACGATGGAGGAGGTGAGAGAGAGGGAGGAGAGAGAGAGATGGAGAACGATGGAGGAGGTGAGAGAGAGGGAGGAGAGAGATGGAGAACGATTGAGGGGGTGAGAGAGAGGGAGGAGAGAGATGGAGAACGATGGAGGAGGTGAGAGAGAGGGAGGAGAGACAGATAGATGGAGAACGATGGAGGAGGTGAGAGAGAGGGAGGAGAGACAGAGAGATGGAGAACGATGGAGGAGGTGAGAGAGAGGGAGGAGAGACAGAGAGATGGAGAACAATGGAGGAGGTGAGAGAGAGGGAGGAGAGAGATGGAGAACGATTGAGGGGGTGAGAGAGAGGGAGGAGAGAGATGGAGAACGATGGAGGAGGTGAGAGAGAGGGAGGAGAGAGATGGAGAACGATGGAGGAGGTGAGAGAGAGGGAGGAGAGACAGAGAGATGGAGAACGATGGAGGAGGTGAGAGAGAGGGAGGAGAGACAGAGAGATGGAGAACGATGGAGTAGGTGAGAGAGAGGGTGGAGAGACAGAGAGATGGAGAACGATGGAGTAGGTGAGAGAGAGGGAGGAGAGACAGAGAGATGGAGAACGATGGAGGAGGTGAGAGAGAGGGAGGAGAGAGATGGAGAACGATGGAGGAGGTGAGAGAGAGGGAGGAGAGAGATAAAGAACGATTGAGGGGGTGAGAGAGAGGGATGAGAGACAGAGATGGAGAACGATTGAGGGGGTGAGAGAGAGGGAGGAGAGAGATGGAGAACGATGGAGGAGGGGGGAGAGAGATGGTGAGGGAGATGGAGAACGATGGAGGATGGGGGAGAGAGATGGTGAGGGAGATGGAGAACGATGGAGGAGAGACAGAGAGATGGAGAACGATGGAGTAGGTGAGAGAGAGGGAGGAGAGACAGAGAGATGGAGAACGATGGAGGAGGTGAGAGAGAGGGAGGAGAGAGATGGAGAACGATGGAGGGGGTGAGAGAGAGGGAGGAGAGAGATGGAGAACGATGGAGGAGGGGGGAGAGAGAGGGTGAGGGAGATGGAGAACGATGGAGGAGAGACAGAGAGATGGAGAACGATGGAGGAGGTGAGAGAGAGGGAGGAGAGAGATGGAGAACGATGGAGGGGGTGAGAGAGAGGGAGGAGAGAGATGGAGAACGATGGAGGAGGGGGGAGAGAGAGGGTGAGGGAGATGGAGAACGATGGAGGAGGGGGGAGAGAGAGGGTGAGGGAGATGGAGGAGGTGAGAGAGAGGGAGGAGAGAGATGGAGAACGATGGAGGGGGTGAGAGAGAGGGAGGAGAGAGATGGAGAACGATGGAGGAGGGGGGAGAGAGAGGGTGAGGGAGATGGAGAACGATGGAGGAGGGGGGAGAGAGAGGGTGAGGGAGAAAGACAGAAAGGAAGCAGGAGAGAGAAAAAGAGATGCAAGTGAAAGAGACAGAGAGAAAGAAACAGAGGATGAGGGAGAACAAGAGAGTGAGAGAGAGAGAAAGTGTGTGAGAGAGAGAGAGAGGAAGAGAGAGGGAGAGAGACAGGCTCAGTGAGCACTGCCTTGCCATTGAGAAGGGTAGACACAGGAAAACCTGGCTCCCTGTAGAGGAAAGGCTGTGCAACCACTGCAC
>NW_026600590.1:27500-30000 GCF_029448725.1 Salvelinus fontinalis | reverse complement strand
TAAACATCATATCTTTGATGTCTTCTTCTCCATGGCAACAGGAAACAGGAAACAGACCTGACCTCTGAGGGGTATGGTAGGTCAACCTTAGAGAGGTTCAAAAAGAAACCGATTTTATTAATCTCTCCACAGCTACGAGCTGCACAAGGAAATGTCTGCGCCACACATGGCACTTTATTCCCTATGTAGTGCACTACTTTAGACCAGAGCCCTATTCCCTATGTAGTGCACTACTTTAGACCAGAGCCCTATTCCCTATGTGGTGCACTACTTTAGACCAGAGCCCTATTCCCTATGTAGTGCACTACTTTAGACCAGAGCCCTTTTCCCTATGTGGTGCTCTACTTTAGACCAGAGCCCTATTCCCTATGTGGTGCACTACTTTAGACCAGAGCCCTATTCCCTATGTAGTGCACTACTTTAGACCAGAGCCCTATTCCCTATATAGTGCACTACTTTGACCAGAGCCCTATTCCCTATATAGTGCACTACTTTAGAGCAGGGTACCATTTGGGACCCAGTAGGACACTAGTAGGTTGGGCTGTGTTTGTCTGTCAGGGTCAAACTGAGGTTAACACACACAGGGAATGCTTCCCAAATGGCACTCTAGTCCCTATATAGTGCACTACCATTGACCAAAGGCAGGCCTATAGTGTGCTGTGTAGGGACTAGGCTGCTATTTGGGAAGCAGCCCAGTGTTTGTTCAACACAGCGGTGCCGTTGGGCCAGACGGGACCAGAGACTTCTGCTAAAAGCTTCTTCCACAGAGCATTTTAACAGGTTCAGTAGTGTGTGTGTGTGTGTGTGTGTGTGTGTGTGTGTGTGTGTGTGGTGTGTGTGTGTGTGTGTGTGTGGTGTGGTGTGTGTGTGTGTGTGTGGGTGTGTGGCTGTATCTTCATCAGCAGCTTGCATGACTTGTTTAAGTGCATCAGGACCTGAAAAGGCAAGGTGCTCTTATTATTAGAATGGGAGTCAGTGTGAGTCTATCTATCTACACAGGTTCAGCAGTGTGAGTCCATCTATCTGCACAGGTTCAGCAGTGTGAGTCTATCTATCTACACAGGTTCAGCAGTGTGAGTCCATCTATCTACACAAGTTCAGCAGTGTAAGGCCATCCATCTACACAGGTTCAGCAGTGTGAGTCCATCTATCTACACAGATTCAGCAGTGTGAGTCCATCTATCTACACAGGTTCAGCAGTGTGAGTCCATCTATCTACACAGGTTCAGCAGTGTGAGTCCATCTACACAGGTTTAGCAGTGTGAGTCTATCTATCTACACAGGTTCAGCAGTGTGAGTCCATCTACACAGGTTTAGCAGTGTGAGTCCATCTACACAGGTTTAGCAGTGTGAGTCCATCTACACAGGTTTAGCAGTGTGAGTCTATCTATCTACACAGGTTCAGCAGTGTGAGTCCATCTACACAGGTTTAGCAGTGTGAGTCCATCTACAAAGGTTTAGCAGTGTGAGTCCATCTATCTACACAGGTTGAGCAGTGTGAGTCCATCTATCTACACAGGTTCAGCAGTGTGAGTCCATCTATCTACACAGGTTCAGCAGTGTGAGTCCATCTACACAGATTCAGCAGTGTGAGTCCATCTATCTACACAGGTTCAGCAGTGTGAGTCCATCTATCTACACAGGTTCAGCAGTGTGAGTCCATCTATCTACACAGGTTCAGCAGTGTGAGTCCATCTATCTACACAGGTTTAGCAGTGTGAGTCAATCTACACAGGTTTAGCAGTGTGAGTCCATCTATCTACACAGGTTCAGCAGTGAGTCCATCTATCTACACAGGTTCAGCAGTGTGAGTCTATCTACACAGGTTCAGCAGTGTGAGTCCATCTATCTACACAGGTTTAGCAGTGTGAGTCTATCTACACAGGTTCAGCAGTGTGAGTCCATCTATCTACACAGGTTCAGCAGTGTGAGTCCATCTACACAGGTTCAGCAGTGTGAGTCTATCTATCTACACAGGTTCAGCAGTGTGAGTCCATCCATCTACAAAGGTTTAGCAGTGTGAGTCCATCTACACAGGTTTAGCAGTGTGAGTCCATCTACACAGGTTCAGCAGTGTGAGTCCATCTATCTACACAGGTTTAGCAGTGTGAGTCCATCTATCTACACAGGTTCAGCAGTGTGAGTCCATCTACACAGGTTCAGCAGTGTGAGTCCATCTATCTACACAGGTTCAGCAGTGAGTCCATCTATCTACACAGGTTCAGCAGTGTGAGTCCATCTACACAGGTTCAGCAGTGTGAGTCCATCTATCTACACAGGTTTAGCAGTGTGAGTCCATCTACACAGGTTCAGCAGTGTGAGTCCATCTATCTACACAGATTTAGCAGTGTGAGTCCATATACACAGATTCAGCAGTGTGAGTCCATCTATCTACACAGGTTCAGCAGTGTGAGTCCATCTACACAGGTTTAGCAGTGTGAGTCCATCTATCTACACAGGTTCAGCAGTGTGAGTCCATCTACACAGGTTTAGCAGTGTG
>NW_026600590.1:17500-22500 GCF_029448725.1 Salvelinus fontinalis | reverse complement strand
GCATCGCAGCGGTCTAAGGCACTGCATCGCAGCGGTCTAAGGCACTGCATCGCAGCGGACTAAGGCACTGCATCGTAGCGGTCTAAGGCACTGCATCGCAGCGGACTAAGGCACTGCATCGCAGCGGTCTAAGGCACTGCATCGCAGCGGTCTAAGGCACTGCATCGCAGCGGTCTAAGGCACTGCATCGCAGCGGTCTAAGGCACTGCATCGCAGCGGACTAAGGCACTGCATCGTAGCGGTCTAAGGCACTGCATCGCAGCGGTCTAAGGCACTGCATCGCAGCGGTCTAAGGCACTGCATCGCAGCGGTCTAAGGCACTGCATCGCAGCGGTCTAAGGCACTGCATCGCAGCGGTCTAAGGCACTGCATCGCAGCGGTCTAAGGCACTGCATCGTAGCGGTCTAAGGCACTGCATCGCAGCGGTCTAAGGCACTGCATCGCAGCGGTCTAAGGCACTGCATCGCAGCGCTAGCTGCGTTGCTACATATCCTGGTCCCATACCAGGCTGTGTCGCAGCTGGCCACGACCTGGAAACCCCTGAGGCGACACAAAATTGTCTCAGCGTCATCTGGGTTAGGGAAGGGTTTGGGATGTCCTTGTCCCATAGTGCTCTAGCGAGTCCTGTGGTGGGCCGGGCACATGCAGGCTGACCCAGTTGCCAGTTGGACAGTGTTTCCTCCGACACATTGGTGTGGCTGGCATCTGGGTTAAACGTGCCAAGTGTCAAGAAGCAGGAGGACTCATGGCTCTCGACCTTTCACCTCTCACGAGTCCACACGGGAGTTGCAGCGATGGGACAAGACTGTAACTACCAATTTGGATATGACGCAAAAGGGTAAAAAAATGTTTTTATAATAATAAATAAATAATGTATATACAGTATATAGAAATGTAAAGTACAGATACCCCCCCAAAGAATTTAAGTACTAGTACTTTCAAGTATTTTTACACCACTGCCTAGTCCCTATGTCTCAGATCACGGTGTATTATGGGATGTACCTCATCCCAATCTATCCCATTATACTTGTCAATATTTTTGCAAAGTCAGTCCAGACCAGGGCTTGAACCTTGGACCATGAGATTGTCAACCCAGCACCTTACTATAGCTGTAACGCCAAGAGATCTGAACCTCTTGGCTAGGTCGCTAGGTGTTGGGTCAAGGTCGCTACTACATTCAGGGAACAAGTATTGAAAAGTACATTAGATGAACACAGGATTAGCTTGAATACACACATTTGCTGTCATAAATAAATGAATAACCATGACCTTGTCTGGATTAAAGCAACATCCTAGACTGTTCTAGTGAACCAGATTGAATCAGAGAGTAACAGGAGATCCTGTCTCTTTGTTAATATTAAATCACCTAATGTGATTTCTGTGAAAGTCTGAGGGCGTCCTAAATTGCACCTAGTCAAAAGTAGTGCACTATTAAGGGAATATGGTGCCATTTCAGATGGGCCCTGGTTAAAAGTAGTGCACTATTAATGGAATAGGAATAGGGTGCCTTTTCAGATGCAGCCTTTGGACGTTTGTTGTGTACTTCAGAGATGAAAATCCCTGGCTCATAACGAGGTCATAAAGGCAAAAAATAGGGCAGGATTATACACTGGTGGGCCCCGTCCCAAATGGCCCCCTATTGGTCGATAGGGCTCTGTTCAAAAACAGTGCACTATGTAGCGAATAGGATGCTATTTGGGAAGCAGAAATACTGTAACGTAATATAACCAGGGACCTAGTTTAGGATTCCTCCCCTTTCCCTCTATCTCTTCTCCTCCCCTTTCCCCCCATCTCTTTTCCTCCTCCTTCCCCCATCTCTTCTCCTCTTCCTCCCTCGTTCTCTCCAACTCTTCTCCTCTTCCTCCCTCGTTCTCGCCATCTCTTCTCCTCCTCTTCCTCCTACTATCACCTCATTGTGACAATTTCACAATGTTTATTATATAGAGACCAACGTAGCCAAAGACCTAGAAAATAATCACCTACAACAAAAGGATCCCATCTCTCTGTTTCACTGCATTAATTCCCTTCATAATTCCACTTTAAAGGTTCCCATCTCTCTGTTTCACTGCATTAGGTTCCCTTCATAATTTCACTTTAAAGGCTCCCATCTCTCTGTTTCACTGCATTAGGTTCCCTTCATAATTCCAATATCCATACGAGAGAAACGTCTTCGATCAATACCCTTCAGTTGTGTTGTACTAAAATAGAACATTTTATTTTATGGGGCACGAGGCCATTGTTACGATGAAGCAGCCAGTTTAAGTGCCTTTGAATGCACTGCTGCCTTCCAATACAATACAATCTCAACAGGCACATGTCAACGATCATCTGTGACATGCTATTCCCTAGATGTTTCCATTCTGTCAGATGATGATAGTTGTTGATGGTAGTGAAACCAGACGGAGAATACATTCTTTACCCAGCCGCATTCTAAATGCAATCACCATGGTTACGTCTAGACGGGCCAACCGCTGAACTAAATGACAATCTACAAGATACATGTTCTGCTCATTCACCAGACCTCCTGTTTCAGACTTGGCACAGTGTAAAGAGTACATACACGACCGCAATGAATTCCATTATCCAGAATCACGCTCATTTGTCTCCAGAATGTCAACATAAAAGATTGCCACTCGCATCAAGGGAAATCATGCCTTGACATTCTCCGTCTAACAAACAGGGGTTGCTATGATGTGGTGGGCCGACCACCTTTAATAAAGCACTATGTCATACAGGAGTTGATCAACTATAGACCAGCGATGTAAATGCCAGCCTGGGTATTACCGATATAAAGGTGCCTTTTGAGACACAGTCATAGACAGGGATGCGTAGTCATAGACAGGGCCAGGAGTGTTTCCACACCACAGGACCTGATAAATAGCATGTAACTGGGGCCCAGAGGTTTTACCAGGTCAGGGCATACAGCCTAGTCCCAGTTCCATTTGTGACAACTCTTGTATACAGTGCATTTGGAAAGTATTCAGACCCCTTGACTTTTTACACATTTTCTTACGTTACAGTCTTCTTCTAAAACTGATCAAATCTTTTTTTAAATTTAAATCTACACACAAATACCACACAATGACAAAGATAAAACAGCTTTTTATTTTTTTTTGCAAATGTATAATACATTTTTTTTTTTTTTTATAACTTATTTACATAAGTATTCAAACCCTTTGCTATGATACTCGAAATTGAGCTCAGGTGCATCCTGCTTCCATTGATAATCCTTGAGTTTCTACAACTTAATGGGAGTCCACCTGTGGTAAATTCAATTGATTGGATGAGATTTGGAAAGGCACACACCTGTCTATATAAGGTCCCACAGTTGACAGTGTATGTCAGAGCAAAAACCATGAGGTCGAAGGAATTGTCCGTAGTGGTAAGAGACAGGATTTTGTCGAGGCACAGATCTGGGGAAGGGTACCAAAACCAAGCGTCACGTCTGGAGGAAACCAGGCACTATCCCTATGGTGAAGCATGCTGGTGGCAGCATCATGCTGTGGGGATATTTTTCAGCAGCAGGGACTGGAAGACTAATCGGGATTGAGGCAAAGATGAATCGAGCAAAGTACAGAGAGATCCTTGATGAAAACCTGCTCCAGAGCGGGATTCACCTTCCAACAGGACAACGAACGTAAGCACACAGCCAAGACAATGAAGGAGTGGCTTCGGGACAAGTCTCTGTATGTCCTTGAGAGCCCAGCCAGAGCCCGGACTTGTCCCGATCGAACATGTCTGGAGAGACCTGACCTGAAAATAGCTGTGCAGCGACGCTCACCATCCAACCTGACAGACTGACAGAGCTTGAGAGGATCTGCAAAGAAGAATGAGAGAAACTCCCCTAATACAGGAATCCCAAGCTTGTAGCGTCATACGCAAGAAGACTAGAGGCTGTAATTGCTGTTAAAGGTGCTTCAACAAAGTATTGAGTAAAAGGTCTGAATACTTATGTGAACATGACATTTCAGTTTTCTAATTTTAATACATTTGTAAAAATGTCTAAAATACAGTTTTTGCTTTGTCCCTAAGGGGTATTGTGATGTCATAATGGGGTATTGTGTGCAGAGTGATGAGGAAAAAACAATTGCATCCATTTCAGAATAAGGCTGTAACGCAACATAATGTGGAAAAGGTCAAGGGGTCTGAATACTTTCTGAATGCACTGTCTGTCATTGTCACGCAACACATTGAATGTTCGGAACCACCAACACTCTTCCTAGAACTGATCGCCCGGTCAAACTGAGCAATCGGTTGAGAAGGGTCTTGGTCAGGGAGGGGAGTTAACAATATGTTAAGGAATTAACCATCTACTGTAGCAGAAGCAGATATGGGAGTCAGGATACATATGGGAATTGTATGGGGTTCATTGCTGTGTCAACCTCTTATAATAACACACTGTGTGGCTCAGCTAAAACACCATAACATGAGCCATACATGTTCAACATCACGGTTTAACGGACCCTTTACATGTCATATCCAAGACACACACTGACACTGGATTACACACACACACACCACAGAACATCTGTCTAAAGCCTGAGGCCAGTCACTAAGCTGAGATATTTCCACCTAAATGAAATCCATCACAGATCTCTCAGAGGTCAGAGGTTACGGGTTAAGCCCAGACAGCTTTTCATCACTGACGGGGAATAAACAACCAGAGATTCCAGGATACCAGTTGGAGCTTTCCTCCATCCTAGAAAGCATCGCGAGACCTCTTTACAGCAGAGATTCCAGGATAACAGTTTGAGCTTTCCTCCATCCTAGAAAGCATCGCGAGACCTCTTTACAGCGTGTTGTTTTACACAACAACAAAAAGCAAGGCACATCATTGTGACTAAAAGACCAACTCGACATGTTTCAAATCCCCACAAGTAGATGCTCAGAGAAGACAAGCATATTAACCTGCCATTGTCTTCTGTAGTTCGTTCTTTTCCTTGACGAACAACACAGAGAACAGAGGAACACCATTAGAACTATTCTGAAGATGAGAATCT
>NW_026600590.1:7500-12500 GCF_029448725.1 Salvelinus fontinalis | reverse complement strand
GGTCACGTACACATATTTAGCAGATGCTATTGGTCACGTACACATATTTATTATATGTTATTGCAGGTGTAGCGAAATGCTTGTGTTCCTAGCTCCAACAGTGCAGTTGTATCTAACAATTCACAACAATACACACACATCTAAAAGTAAAAGAATGGAATTAAGAAATATAGAAATATTAGGACGAGCAATGTCGGTGTGGCATTCACTAAAATTCTTAAGCAATAAGGCCCGAGGGGGCCAATATACCACGGCTAAGGGCTGTTCTTAGCCATGACGCAAAGCGGAGTGCCTGGACCCAGCCGTTAGCCGTGGTATATTGGCCATATACCACAAACCCCCAACGTGCCTTATTGCTATTATAAACTGTTTAACAATGTAATTAGAGTAGAAAAATAAATGTTTTGTCATACCTGTGGTATACGGTCTGTTATACAACGGCTGTCAGCCAATCAGTATTCAGTGTTCAAACCATCCAGTTTCTAAAGTAGAATAGAATACAGTATATACATATGAGTAAAGCAGTATGTAAACATTATTAAAGTGACCAGTGATTCCAGGTCTATGTATACAGGGCAGCAGCCTCTAAGGTGCAGGGTTGAGTAACTGGGTGGAAGCCGGCTAGTGATGGTTGTATAGTCTGATGGCCTTGATCAAGAGGCTGTTTTTCAGTCTCTCGGTCCCAGCTTTGATGCACCTGTACTGACCTCTCCTTCTGGATGATAGCACAGTGAACAGGCCGTGGCTCAGGTTGTTGATGTCTTTGATGATCTTTTTGGCCTTCCTGTGACATCGAGTGCTGTAGGTGTCCTGGAGGGCAGACTGATCGCATCACCCTCTGGAGAGCCCTGCGGTTGTCGTACCAGGTGGTGATACAGCCTGACAGGATGCTCTCAATTGTGCATCTGTAAACGTTTGTGAGGGTCTTAGGGGCCAAGTCAAATTTCTTCAGCCTCCTGATGTTGAAGAGGCACTGTTGCACCTTCTTCACCACGCTGTCTGTGTGGGTGGACCATTTCAGATTGTCAGCGATGTGTACGCCGAGGAACTTGAAGCTTCCCACCTTCTCCGCTGCGGCCCCATTGACGGGGCTGCTCCCTCTGCTATTTCCTGAAGTCCACGATCAGCTCCCTCGTGTTGTTGAGGGAGAGGTTTTTTTCCTTCACTCCGCCAGGGCCCTCACCTCCTCCCTGTCTCGTCATTGTTGGTAATCAGGCCTACTACTGTTGCGTCGTCTGCAAAGTTGAAGATTGAGTTGGAGGCGTGCGTGGCCACGCAGTCATAGCTGAAGAGGGAGTACAGGAGGGGGCTGAGCACGCACCCATGTGGGGCCCCTGTGTTGAGGATCAGTGTAGTGGAGGTGTTGTTTCCTACCTTCACCACCTGGGGGCGGCCCGTCAGAAAGTCCAGGACCCAGTTGCACAGGGCGCGGTTCAGATGAGCTTGGAGGGTAATATGTGTTGAAGGCTGAGCTATAGTCCATCAACAGCATTCTGACGTAGGTATTCCTCTTGTCCAGATGAGTTAGGGCAGTGGACAGTGCGATTGTATCGTCTGTGAATCTATTGGGGCGGTAAGCAAATTGAAGGGGGTCTAGGATGTCAGGTAAGGTGGAGGTGATATGATCCTTAACTAGCCAATCAAAGCACTTCATGATGACAGAAGTGAGTGCTACGGGGCGATAGTCATTTAGTTCAGTTACCTTTGTTTTCTTGGGAACAGGAACAAACATATGAAAACAACGTTGATTCAACCAGTTTTTGCCCACTGGGTTTCTCCCTCTGTCTTTAAAAACTCTTCCCCTCAATTCCATATTCACCATCTCTCCATTCCTTCTCTCTCTCTCTCTCTCTCTCTCTCTCTTTCTCTCTCTCTCTCCCTCTCTCTCTCACTCCCTCCTCTCACTCCCTCTCCCCCCTCTCTCACTCCCTCTCCCCCCTCTCTCACTCCCTCTCCCCCCTCTCTCACTCCCTCTCCCCCCTCTCTCACTCCCTCTCCCCCCCCTCTCTCTCCCCCTGTCTCCCTCCCTCCCTTTCTTTCTCTTGTCTCAGTCTACATCCACAAGTATTGCACAAATGTCTCTCACCATCAGCGATGCGTTCATCCTCGTCTCTCCTCTGCCTGTAAAAAGTGCACTGCTTCAGTTCTGTCTGGTCTCACCCTGCATGTACAAGCGGCTTGCCATCACCTAGCATCACATCAGCGCCCCCTCGGCTGGGCCGACGGAGGCTACATCCCATATTGCACCCTAATCCCTATGTAATGCACTTCATTTGACCAGGCACTATAGCAAATAAGGTTGCATTTGGGACTGAACTGAAGAGTTAAAGGAGAGATTTGAGAGGAGAGGACTTACAGTACATGATGAGTTGGCTCATTATTAGGACTTGTATACCGGCCGCGTCCTCTTGAACTTTGTCCCCGTTAGGTCAGCAGATCGGTACATTATCGCAGTACAACCTACCTTCTTCTTGACGTGGATTGTCTGGATGTTATTGTAGAAGTAGGGACATCTTCTAAGGAGTGGCCTGGATGGTTAATGATATGCCTTTCATTTAGATTTCAAGATCTCTTAAAACAAGAGTTCAATCAGGGAAAATAAGGGAATTCCCTACAATATCTGGACAGCGCAGGCCTCCCTTCAAAATAAAATGTTATCTCAATAGGATCAATGTTATGTGAAATACAGTATAAATGATTGCAAAATAAATAAATGACTTTTTCAGGACCTCGAAAGACTTCACACAATCCACACAAAAGGCAAAATTGAGGAATGGAGGAAAGAAATGTATTTTTCAAGCCCTGGAAAAGACCTCTTGGAGACGAGGTCACCACAGAGCCATGCAGACTGCAGACAGTGACACTGAAATGAGACTGACCTTGTTCACCCTGAAGACAGCCTTTCTGGACCATCTAATAGTATCACTTCTCTGCTGCCACCCACACCTGCTCGCTCAGAATCCCTCTCTCTCTGAAACACAGACAGTCATAAACATGTCTATAGCAGTGACAAGGTGTGTGTGTACCCGCATGTGTGTGTGTGCTACAGACAGTAAAAACAGAGCGACAGAAAGACAGACAGACAGTCAAGCAGACAGACAGAGAGGCAGACAGACAGGCAGGCAGTCAATCAGACAGGCAGACAGAAAGGCAGACAGACTGTCTCGGTCTGCATATCTTCCTGTATCTGATCATGATTCTTTACCACAGGTGGATTGTTACTGTGGGTGACACGCAACAAACTACATCCCAGCCTGAAACAACAGACTAACTGTCATATGTATATTCCTTCTCCAGGCCTAGTTATGTAGAACAGCGTTGTAGAGAGGTTGTTTATGAAATTTCAATGAGTTCTGTTGGAAAGACTGAGGCGTCTGCCGCGTAATTATGGAAGAGGGGTTGACAGCTAGGAATATCTAGAGGTGCTGCTAAAGAATAACAACACACACACACACACACACACACACACACACACACACACACACACACACACACACACACACACACACACACACACACACACACACACACACACACACACACACACACACACACACACACACACACACACACACACACACACACACCTGTCTCCATGGCTCAGATCTCCAGCATGGAACATTAAACAGTAGGTTGATGTCAGACTACTCAGATACAGGAGACAGAGGGATAGAGACAAGATGGAGTCCGTCCCTCCTTCTATCATATTAACACGACACACTTCAAATCATCAGTTAGTCCCAAATCATTCGATATGCGGAAGATAGTATTGTAAAAGTAAAACATTCCCCAAACTAACATCTCAGTGTAAATATTATGACCAAAAGGTGATCAATGACTCATGGAAATAGGAATACAGATAAGACGCTATTGGAATAGCCATCATAGAAATAGCCATCATAGAAATAGACATCATAGAAATAGCCATTATAGAAATAGACATCATAGAAATAGGCATCATAGAAATAGACACCATAGAAATAGGCATCATAGAAATAGCCATCATAGAAATAGCCATCATAGAAATAGCCATCATAGAAATAGGCATCATAGAAATAGACGCCATAGAAATAGCCATCATAGAAATAGGCATCATAGAAATAGACATCATAGAAATAGACATCATAGAAATAGACATCATAGAAATAGCCGTCATTGAAATAGACATCATAGAATTAGCCATCATTGAAATAGACATCATAGAATTAGCCATCATTGAAATAGACATCATAGAAATAGCCATCATAGAAATAGACATCAACGCAATAGCCATCATAGAAATAGACACCAAGGAAATAGCCATCATACAAATAGCCATCATAGAAATAGACACCATAAAAATAGCCATCATAGAAATAGCCATCATTGAAATAGACATCATAGAAATAGCCATAATAGAAATAGACATCAACGAAATAGCCATCATAGAAATAGCCATCAACGAAATAGCCATCATTGAAATAGACATCATAGAAATAGCCATCATAGAAATAGACATCATAGAAATAGACATCATAGAAATAGACATAGAAATAGACACCATAGAAATAGCCATCATAGAAATAGACACCATAGAAAAAGACACCATAGTAATGTGCCACTGTCTGTCCCAACTTTAATAAGCGATAAATGGACAGACTCCTTACCTTTGTCTTTGCTGCTCTCTGCTGGTCAAAATATGAAAACGTGATAACTGTGGCCATCTTGTGGTGAGAAAGGAACATTACAATCAAATAGTTGCTCAGCCATTGTGTTGTTTAATAGGATTTAGTTACATTGACCAGGTTTATTTCCAATACAATATTACACAACAAGTTGCAACATGTGAAAGAGGGCTAGAGAGTGTGTGCGTGTGTGTGTGTGTGTGTGTGTGTGTGTGTGTGTGTGTGTGTGTGTGTGTGTGTGTGTGTGTGTGTGTGTGTGTGTGTCTGTGTGTCTGTGTGTGTGTGTGTGTGTGTGTGTGTGTGTGTGTGTGTGTGTGTGTGTGTGTCTGTGTGTCT
>NW_026600590.1:0-2500 GCF_029448725.1 Salvelinus fontinalis | reverse complement strand
GGAGGTAGAACACCAACACGGTCAGGAAGGACAGACCGAGACAGGGGATGATGAGGAAGAGTGTGTAGAACAAGGGAAGCCTCTTGAGGATGAAGGAGTAGGTAACGAAGGGGTACCAGTAGATACCGTCCCGCCGGCTGCCCTTGGCGCCGGTGGCGTTGAGGATCTCCCATTCACCTGTAAGGGAATTGGATCAGTGATTGCAGGTTATCTTTAATGTTGTTGGATAATGGGTGACTGGACCACATTCACATTGGACATAGAGAGACAGGACACTGTCATACTGATTAACGTCTTCATTAACTGTCAAACCGGGTTAGTTACCACCACCCTGCTGTTTCTTGAAGAAATGGCGTCTCTAACCGACATGTATTAACTGGTAACGAAACCGCCTTACGTTTCCCTCTATACACTGTATACCGTGAGATATTATTGTAGTGAGAACAATTAACTTGTTGCTTGACTTCTGAAGCTTTTGGAGTAGCAAGACATTTTACTTCAAGAGAGTTTTTCCTACACACCGTTGTCGAAGAAGTCCTTACGGTCGACGTAGTGGTCGAGAAGGACCAGGTCGACCATGTTGCCGTCGTAGGTCCACGAGCCAAACTTCATGGAGCAGTTCTGTCTGTATTGGGGAGGGGAAAACATTCTGTCTGTGGTGACTGCAGTTCTGTCTGTGTTGGGGAGGGGAAAACATTCTGTCTGTGGTGACTGCAGTTCTGTCTGTATTGGGGAGGGGAAAACATTCTGTCTGTGGTGACTGCAGTTCTGTCTGTGTTGGGGAGGGGAAAACATTCTGTCTGTGGTGACTGCAGTTCTGTCTGTGTTGGGGAGGGGAAAACATTCTGTCTGTGGTGACTGCAGTTCTGTCTGTATTGGGGAGGGGAAAACATTCTGTCTGTGGTGACTGCAGTTCTGTCTGTGTTGGGGAGGGGAAAACATTCTGTCTGTGGTGACTGCAGTTCTGTCTGTATTGGGGAGGGGAAAACATTCTGTCTGTGGTGACTGCAGTTCTGTCTGTGATGGAGAGGGGAAAACATTCTGTCTGTGGTGACTGCAGTTCTGTCTGTATTGGGGAGGGGAAAACATTCTGTCTGTGGTGACTGCAGTTCTGTCTGTGTTGGGGAGGGGGAAACATTCTGTCTGTGGTGACTGCAGTTCTGTCTGTATTGGGGAGGGGAAAACATTCTGTCTGTGGTGACTGCAGTTCTGCCTGTGTTGGGGAGGGGAAAACATTCTGTCTGTGGTGACTGCAGTTCTGTCTGTGTTGGGGAGGGGGAAACATTCTGTCTGTGGTGACTGCAGTTCTGTCTGTGGTGACTGCAGTTCTGTCTGTGTTGGGGACGGGAAAACATTCTGTCTGTGGTGACTGCATTTCTGTCTGTATTGGGGAGGGGAAAACATTCTGTCTGTGGTGACTGCAGTTCTGTCTGTATTGGGGAGGGGAAAACATTCTATCTGTGGTGACTGCAGTTCTGTCTGTGGTGTCTGCAGCTCTGTCTGTGTTGGGGAGGGGAAAACATTCTGTCTGTGGTGACTGCAGTTCTGTCTGTGGTGTCTGCAGCTCTGTCTGTGTTGGGGAGGGGAAAACATTCTGTCTGTGGTGACTGCAGTTCTGTCTGTGTTGGAGAGGGGAAACATTCTGTCTGTGGTGACTGCAGTCCTGTCTGTATGGGGAGGGGAAAACATTCTGTCTGTGGTGACAACAGTTCTGTCTGTGTTGGAGAGGGGAAACATTCTGTCTGTGGTGTCTGCAGCTCTGTCTGTGTTGGGGAGGGGAAAACATTCTGTCTGTGGTGACTGCAGTTCTGTCTGTGGTGACTGCAGTTCTGTCTGTGTTGGGGAGGGGAAAACATTCTGTCTGTGGTGACTGCAGTTCTGTCTGTATGGGGAGGGGAACACATTCTGTCTGTGGTGACTGCAGTTCTGTCTGTGGTGACTGCAGTTCTGTCTGTGTTGGGGAAAGGAAAACATTCTGTCTGTGGTGACTGCAGTTCTGTCTGTATTGGGGAGGGGAAAACATTCTGTCTGTGGTGACTGCAGTTCTGTCTGTATTGGGGAGGGGAAAACATTCTGTCTGTGGTGACTGCAGTTCTGTCTGTGTTGGGGAGGGGAAAACATTCTGTCTGTGGTGACTGCAGTTCTGTCTGTATTGGGGAGGGGAAAACATTCTGTCTGTGGTGACTGCAGTTCTGTCTGTGTTGGGGAGGGGAAAACATTCTGTCTGTGGTGACTGCAGTTCTGTCTGTGTTGGGGAGGGGAAAACATTCTGTCTGTGGTGACTGCAGTTCTGTCTGTATTGGGGAGGGGAAAACATTCTGTCTGTGGTGACTGCAGTTCTGTCTGTATTGGGGAGGGGAAAACATTCTGTCTGTGGTGACTGCAGTTCTGTCTGTGTTGGGGAAGGGGAAAACATTCTGTCTGTGGTGACTGCAGTTCTGTCTGTATTGGGGAGGGGGAAACATTCTGTCTGTGGTGACTGCAGTTCTGTCTGTATTGG